>NC_056741.1:392242789-392452789 GCF_019279795.1 Protopterus annectens | reverse complement strand
TATTATTTTAGGCAAACAGTACGGGCAGACTGTGTGCCACAAGGTGTCAAGACAAGGACTCCAATAGTAAAACAGCATAAAAAGGCAAAGTGTGGCATTTCTACAGTTTTAACCACACATAAGGCAAGGTTGGAGCTGTAGTTCACCAACAGTTTATTGCATCACAAAATAAAAGAAACATAAGCGCTTTTGTTATATAAAATACATAACTTCAACAGATAAAAGCCAATATTCATATGGGTACATATATATGACATGCATTGTCACATGACAAACACCAATTAATGAATTAAAGCAATAATGTATAAAACTATAAAAACAGTTAAAAACACATATAAACATTAGTAGATTCCCCAGAAAAAATAATAATATATATATATATGTATACATATATATATATATATATATACATATATATATATATTTAGGAATATAATGCATAAATAGGAATGTAGAAAGCACATATTTAAAAAAAACAACTAAAAATGTAAATATGTCAATATGTAAATATGTGTGTATAAATCAATAAACACATATTTATGTGTATAAATATATGCTATCTCAATTCTGCCTTTATTTTTAACACACATCCTATAGAAGCAATTTCATTTAAACCTGGGAACCCCACTGCATCCAGGCGCAAAATCCAATACAGCTCACGGTTCTCCAAGATCAATTGCCAGGGACCACGTCTTGTATTCTTTTGCACTTGTTCAGTTATAATGAACTTAAAGTGGTGTTCAGGGAATTCCAGAATATGTCTATATAGGGCATTGGTAGTTTTTACCTCCATATATCATAACTGTGCTCATAAATACGTTGCTTCAGCATCCGTTCCGTCTTGCCAATATAAAAAGCAGGACAGGCCTGGCACAATGCCCCATATACAACTCCAGAACTATTACAATTGTAATGCCCCTTCACTCTAAAATGAAACCCATTGATAGCAAAAATCTCACCCACATTGATGTATTTACAGTGATGGCATCTCCAACATGGATACATGTACCTATGTTTTAAATCATCATGTTGTTTACCAACTTTTTCTACCAAGTTTTTGACGTTCAAACCTCTTTTCCATACAATGACTGGTTTGTTACTAATTGTAGATCTAATCTCCCCATCTCCCAACAAAACCTTCCAATTTTTTGCTAGAATCTCCTGGATCAATTTAAAGTCCACATAGAATCTGGTTATAAAGGACAATTTGAAATTGGTATTAGTAGTAGTAACTGTACTCCCCCTATTTACTACAATAGTTGAATTAAATGTACTTACATTATTGGCATGACCATTTTCATCAAGAATGGAGGAATAGAACCCAGATCTTCTCTTGTCCATTACTTCTCTTTTAATATCTTGCACAAAGCCCATGGGGTAGTCCCTCTTAATAGACATACTCTCTAAAAGGGCACACTCAGATGAAAATAAATCAAAATCTGTCACCATCCTTGCAGCCCTGACAAATTGTACCTTAACAACCACTTTCTTTTGGGACAATGGGTGACTACTATCAAAATGAAGGAAGGCCTTAGAATAGGTAGGCTTCCTATATATGGTAGAAACAAATCTCCCTTTTATCACATCCTTCTCAAGTTTGACATCAAGATAGCTAATACTCTCCTCACCGATGTTATGAGAGAAATGTAGAAAGTTGGTTGTATTATTAATATAATATCTATATAATATCTAAAAAAATGCCAATACTCTCTCTGATCCCATTCCAAATAAAAAACAGGTTGTCCAGGTAAATTTGTGATCTCAACAGAATAGTCCAGACAATGCTGCATATTGAGAAAAAGAGATTTTCACTTTGTAGTGACTTTGTCTGACAAAGAATGCTGTTAGATGAATTATGCTTTATTATACAACTTTAAATGTTTGACAAAAAAGTTCAAAAGCAAACACAACACGCAGCTCAGAGAAAACAAAGTAACAAAGTTGCAAAAGAGCATCATTAGGGCAGAGTCTGAGCAGGCCACAGTTACAGTTAGCAGACTATGCAAAAGAACAGCTGCTCAGTTCAAAGTCAGGCAAACAGTACTACAACTGTCATAACACTGTACTGCAGAGCAGTAAACAAGGGGCACTAAACAGCCAGAAGGTACAATGTGGCAGTTTAGCACAGTTAGTGATGGCGGCACTGAACAGTAGCAAGCTTTTTATATACAGTCCTTCTAGCAGGTGTGTGTGTGTGTGTGTGTGTGTGTGTGTGTGTGTGTGTGTGTGTGTGTGTGTGTGCGCGGGCACATGGGCATGTGGTTTAGCTCTCATGTTCCCTAATTCTGAGGTGCAATCCTGATTTTGGATCAAAATTTTGCATTGCCCCCCACCCCCAAAAAAAAAAATCAGTGAGGTCACTTTTTGAGAAAAGGTGGTAGATTATAGTTAGTAAATAATATTAATCATTACAGTTACATTTTTGCCTCAGAAAATGAATGATAGTTCAAATTTCCTTAGTCTGTCAACTTTCTAAGTGAGTAATACTGCTAGTTTAAATGTGTCATTCATTTGAGGCCTTTTCCAAATTATTTTCAGCATTGTCCCTGATTCTGGACATAAGAGGTTGAGAACTTGTGTGTGTGTGTGTGTGTGTGTGTGTGTGTGTGTGTGTGTGTGTGTGTGTGTGTGTGTGTGTGTGTGTGTGTGTCTACAGAGTTTACTGGACTGACAATTATATATGTATATATATGGATGAAATACAAATTGATGATTCAAGGAAATGCTGACTTGCGTAACATCCGCAAAATTCATATTGACCCACTACAGTCCATGCTCCAAGGGTAATCACTAGAACGTGGAACAAAAAAATAATTTTTTTTTTGTGAGGGGAGGGGGCAATCCCCCTGAACTAGCCCACACCCCTGGCTAATTATATATACTAACTCCAAGATCAAACAATCCTCAGGGAAAAGGCATATCCCCCTGCCCCCGGGACTGTCCATCTTACACAGGTGTTAACCATCTGTGTTTCAGCCAAAGTGGGTTGACCGTAGATAGGTTGACAACAACAAAATATATATATATATCTATGCAAACAAGGACTACATATCATGTAAAATAAAAGTGCATTATCAAATATTTATATATGATCAACAGATCAACATGTTCTGAACTTTAAAAGTTAAATATTTTCATTTTATTGATAGTACTGTATCTACAGTATTCAACTTACAAAACTAAAATGTCTAGTTGTATTCTATGCATCATGTTATTCACCGTAAAACTATCTATAAAATGATACAACTTTAGTCACAAATGCAGTCTATGTATTTTAGATGAGTTCGTAGATCTGCAGAGAATGATATAAAACATTTCAGAGGACTCATTAATTAGCTACAACATCTTGTTAAGGGTTGTGGTAAAAACACCCTGTTTCCATGCTGCAGTATTTTAAAACAAAGAGTGAGAAGGTCACACAAAAAAAACAATCAGTAAAAACTAAACAAAAAAAACACTGTGTTTCTTATGCTTAGTCAAACACTCTGCTTGTGCTGTGCTGATGAGGTCATAACAAGTCCGAAATATGCATATCAACAGCTAGTGGGTTTTGGCTTTATTGGCCTGAAACTGTCCATTCAAACGACTTAAAAAGAAATAAATCATGGGCCATTCAGAATCGCCATATAGCTGAAACACCTGGTGTTCATAAGGGTTATTTGCATATATCCCATTTGCCTCTGATTCAAGAGATCTGAGAGGTCACTCATTGGAAGTTCTATGATGCAGTATTTTTGCAATTTAGAGACACATTAGCTGCAGTGAGGAATGAAGTCCTTAGCTAATTTACATGTCTATGAATCTCAATTAACTACTGAAATGTGCAGATCAGCACTTCCTGCAGTAGTTAATAGTGGTGGGTGCATTGTATTAGCAAAGACATCCCTCGCCCCTCATTTAGTCTCTCTCGCTCTCACACACACACACACACACACACACACACACACACACACACACACACACACACACACACACACACACACCTATATAAAGTATTCCCTCAGTAACTCAGTTTCCCTACTGTTACCTCCCAGGCAAACACAAACTTAGCACATATCCTTATACAAGCAACCCCTCACATGTGCAGAACTCCTAAACATACCTTATCAGTAATCTTCCAAGCACTTGCCTCTACCATAATGGATAAAAACAGCCTTTTGGTCATGTTCATGACCACAAAGTGCAATGACTGGTCATGCTAATCTATGTGGTCCACTCAGAACATAGATACCTTCCTGGAGGCAATCCCTAGGGAAGATCACAAGCTAATTAGCATATGCCTCTCCCCGGAATGCCTCATTAACATCTGACAAGGCTGTGGAGATTGTGCACAGTGGTGCTGCATGTCTTTGTGCAAATGAATTGTGGTATGGCTGTCTGTGAAATCAGAAAGGTTGCCACAACCTTTATAAATTCTCATCATTTTCATTGTTGTAATAAATATGAATACATTTAAACCAAAAAAGGCAGTAAGTCATTGTGATGCTAAAAGTTGTTCAGTATGTAAATATCTGAAAATTAGTAATGCTTCTTTTTTTTTTTGTTTACAGACACAAAAAATGCCATTTACCACATTCCCTGATCAACAAGTATGAATAGTGAAAAATCTGTATTCCTCTGGGCAATCCAAGGAATCTATTGCATTCTGCTAACCATAAGTACAATTTTATACTACATTTTGCACTTTTAAACTGTATTTTTCCTATACTGCTGATTTTCTAAAACTGTTCTTGCTGATTTGTTGCACTTTTTGTCTGCTGTAGCATAGGTAAGATACAGACCTGCTGAATTTGGTTCTGTTTGTTAAACTGAGCACTAAACCAGACTATGTTTTGTTGGAGAGGGCCTCCCTGCACCTTTGTGGCAGGAGAGTGCAGTTAGTACCCATCTGATTGACGGTTGCTGGCACAGGGAAAAGTTTTGAGATTTGTTATTGGTTAAATTGTTTAATTCAGTTTGCTCACTGTTGCTACATATGCCCCATGTTTGCACGGGTTTGCAATTGTTTTAACACAGTTACACAGAGTTAGGTGACCAGCCTTGCTCTGCTGTATTCATCTGTTAATCATCATCACACCACTCACTACTGCACAGTGCAGGTAACCATTGGCGGCTACAGATGCAAAAACTTCAGTAGATAAATTCTCCCTTAGTAGCTGCCCGTGATCAGGCTGAAAAGTCCTTAAATTGCGCTTAGCGGCTCCAAGAGCACCACAGCTGCACTTATGCCCCTTAAGCAGTCCCAAAACCACCAAATCTACAATAGTCTCATACCATTTAGAGACCCCCCAGTATAGACCCTTTATAGAGCACCCCATTAGTACAGACCCTGTTTGGAGCACCCAGTTATACCACACCCTTCCATTTTCTCTCCTCACTGTGAAAACAAGATTTAACCTAGCATTATGGATGGTCAGCTTCCCTCCATTTCTCCTACCAGCTTGATTGACATGGGTATACTGAGGCAGTGTAGCAACTGCCTCATGTACACTGACAACCCTCTACTCCTAAATCACCCAAGTACAATTTGTGAGAGCTGGATTTACACTAAGAATCTGGAATCCTTGCACTCCTGTGCACAGACCAGTAGCACTGAGCAGGTTGTCAACTCACATACTACACCTCCTATGCAAACCATGAAGTTAACACATAAACCATCATACACGGAGGTACTCACAAGAGACCTACCTAAACACCAGAGACCTTCCAAACACAAACATGATACACCTAATACAGCACCTACAGTACTCAATACACATAAAAACACAAGCACCAGTGACTCACCAAATAAGCCCCTCAGGCAAAGCACATTTAAACCAAATTTTTTAGTCATAGGTGACTCCATTGTGAGACACACAGATGTGCAACTCATCAGGCTGGACAAGGAGAAAGTTATGGTCAGCTGTCTATCAGGTGCCAGGATCCATCAGATCATCACATGCAATCAAGTCTCTCAACAAGTACCGTTATGACTCCATCATGGTTCATGTTGGTGTGAATGACTTCAGATGTACCTCAATAGACTACATGAAGACAGACATGATTGAGCTGTATGAATATATGTCCCAGGCAGGTATGTCCCTAGCCTTGAGCAGCATTCTGACCTCACCTAGGATGATACCACAATATAAACAAAAAATTATTGATGGCTTGGTTTCTGGTATCATTTCAAGGGCACCCAGTTCCTGTCAGCCTGGGATGACATGGTTGATAGACCATGCTGCTTTGCCAGAGATGGTCTTCACCTGTCACCTCTAGGCTTTTGGTTACTGGCTAAGGCACTTGCCTCCCCCAAAGTGCCTTTTTTAGTCAAGCTCTCAGGAACAAAATTTCCGAAGTGAAAATATCACTCACAAATAAATTAAAGGTTATGCTGCTAGATGCTAGTAGTTTAAATCAGAAACTGCACTCTCTGGAAGCATTCCTCTCCCTGGAGGATGTTGATGTCTGTGCAGTCACAGAAACTTGGTTCAGGGCTGCAGAGAGTACCCCGGGCCTTGCAAGCCTAAAATGCTTTCCACACTTTCAGACCGCAATGTGAACATGTGAGAACCAAAGGAGGAGGAGTATCTATCTTCATCAAAGATAAATACACCTCTAGACTGGTTAGACAGGAAAATGCCATGGAGTTACTCCAAGTTCAACTAACTGTGGGTAAGACCTCCCTTCAAGTCATCATTAGCTATAGGCCCCTTTCAATGAACCAAGAGACCCACGCTGCTTATTTGGACCTAGTTGAGTCTATCAAATTACAACCAAACACTCTAGTCATGGGAGATTTTAACTACCCCTCCACTGACTAGGAAACGTATATGAGTACCAACATGCTTGTGCAAAGATTCCTGGACTTTGTTAACACTAATGCCCTGGAACAAATAGTATGCAACCCCACAAGGGGCTCAAATATTCTCAACCTGGTTCTCACCAACATGGGTGACCACTGCACAAGTATTGGACCCTCACTGGTTAAATCTGATCACAAATCAGTCACATCTGAAGTAGCTGTAATACCTGAACCCCTCTTAGGTGAATTAATTTCATCAAAGCTAATTACACCCTCCTAAGGGATGGCATAAATAATTTCCAAGGTCCTGTTCCCATAGTTGGCATTGGCAACTATACTAGGTTATACACAAATGCCTGTACAAACACTTACACAAATGTATTGACGCATCTATACTTGATAGGATTAAAACAAGATCCTCAAGAAAAGACAAGTCTCCCTGGTGGACATCTAGCATTAATAAGTTACACAACAAGAGGAAGAAGGTGCTGTCTACAAATAAAAAAAGAGAGGTCCCAGCACTGGAAGAACACCCTCCTCCACTTGAACAAACAAATAAGACAACTTCTAAAGTCCTCTAAGGGCAACTTCAAAAACTATTTAGCAACCAAGCTAAGGATAACCATAAGGCATTCTTCCACTATATCCATAACCTAAAAGTTAGGACTCAGACGTGTGCTGAACCAGCTGTGGATTGCATCACCCACACTGATTCTGTGAAAGTAGCTAACCTATTAACCAGGTTTGGCAAAAATGTTACCCCCCCCCCGTCCCCTCTAAACATTCTACAAAGCATTCCCTGTACATCTCCCCCACCTTGTATCTCCAAAGAGCAAGTCATTAATGCTCCCTCCAAGGCCAAAAATACAGCCTCTGTGGAACCGGATGGCATCCCAGGTTGCATTTTAAATGGTCTAAAACATAAGTTAGCAACTCCATTAGGTACTCTCTTCAACCACAGCCTGAGTACTGGTTTTGTCCCTGCTGAATGGAAAACAGCAACCATCATCCCCTTTCATAAAGGAGGTACAGCAACAGACCTTGGAAACTACAGACCCATAAGCTTAGCCAGCCTTATCTGTAAGGCTGTGGAACGCATCATCATGGATCTTATAAATAAGGATATTGGTGATCTCCAAACCCTTTATCCGACACAGTTTTGTTTTGTCAAAGGCAGGTTATGCTTGTTAAACCTGGTGGACTTCTTCAAAAATGTCACCAGAGCCATGGACAAACGCAAATCTGTGCATACAGCCTACCTTGACTTAGCCAAGGATTTTGACATAATCCCACATTCCAGCATCATTAATAAACTCTTCCAGTTGAATATCAGCCCTTATTTCATGATGTGGGTTGCTAACTGGCTCACCAACAGATCACATTCAGTCATAGTTGGGGACTTCACCTCAACCAGCAGACCTGTCACCAGTGGGGGGTCCACAGGGTTCAGTGCTGGGTCCCCTATTGTCTGGAATATACTTCTCAGAAGTTCGGGGCAAAACAGAGGGGCTGTGGATGACTAAGTTTGCTGACAACTGCAAATTAGTTCAAATCACTGAATCCCCAAACGATGTCAGTATACTTCAAGAGGGATTTACACTGCACTGAATTTGAGTCCATGGTTTTGGCATCAGTCATTGGTTTATCATCCCCTTCAGTAAAAATGATATCCCTGCAGACCATCATATAAATAATAATATCCTAAGTAACAACTCAGTAGCGAGAGACTTGGGAATGCAAGTTGACTGTTGACTAAACGTTAACCACCATGTGTCTACTGTGTTAAGGAAGGCATTCTACATTGCACACCTCATTAGCAAAGACATTGCTTCAAGAGCAAAAGAGGTCATAACACCCCTGTAGTTGACCCTCATCAGGCTAATAATTGAGTACAATGCTCTCTTTGGTATGTGCCTTACCAGGCACCTGCAACAACTTGAGAGAACTCATGAGATTTCTAACCAAGACAATTCAGGATCTCCAGCACATGTCATAAATTGACAGACTGAAGTCACTGTCACTGTACTCAGTAGTGTACAGACTACTTAAAGAAGACTTGTGGCTGGCCTACAGAGCAATCTCAGATCCAAACCTAATGGAAATGATTTACATCCGAAGTCAAATGGGACAAGAGTCACACACTCCAGGGACCTTAACCTGGACTGCGACATAAATAGGACCTGCTGGAGAGATAGATACGTCTCTCAGAGATTGCCACTCCTCTGGAATAGGCTAATAATTCACATAAACAAAGCCCCTCTATGACCCGGTTTAAGTGTAGTCTGGATGCCTGGATGGGAAACTGTAAATTCCTGCTTGAGATTTCACCTATGACCCTCCTAGATATGGGCAGTCATTACTAAATAAGATCTCAAGTTTAGGCAAGATCCTTTATATTGGGTTTCTCTAGTATTATATTGTGTACACACAGATCGGCTTATAAAGACCTTCAGGTCAATATCCCAATAACCACCTAGGAACCTATAAGATGACAACTGATACTAGGAGCACAAATGCTGTTCAGAACACAGTTATTACAAAAATGAGCAGAATTTAATAAACCATCATCGTGTGCACATGATATAAGGAGTAAGCCCCCTATTTCAGTGTATTGTACAAAACAAGATTCTAATAATGTTTGATTCAGTACAAAATCTGACAGGTAAGACTTTGTATAGTTAGTTGATGCTAAACACAACAGTGTTAGGATGTCATGTGCACAAGTGATTTGTTGCATTAAATCATGGTTTAAAGTGCAAAAAAGTCTAACTTTTGTGCAAACAGTTGAGGCAGTAAGATATGATGATGCAAGGAGCAGCTCCTCAGGCAAAGAACAACAGGAAAATATGGTGTAGGCCTCAGCAGAGTATCCAAAATGCTGAATTTTTACTAAATATTTTGGAACAGATAAAACTTAAAGTGAAATGGTATGCCATTCATTAGCATGTTTTCTCACTTCCTTCCCTAAGACATAGGTTAGAGGTCAAGCCCTATTTACTATGTGAATGAAACACTAACCACAGTGGCTCAGATGCAGATGCTGTCATTGTATCCTGATGATCTTTCATCACTTGCAGAGAGATTACCAAATACAGCAGATGCTCTGATCTTCAGAGCAGTTTTTTTTTTTGCAGGTTAAAGTAACCCGAATACTGTCTGAATGCTAAATAATCCTGTAGGCATTATTAGCAACAGACAGTGATAACAGTAATGATCATTTCTATAAACAACAATATAGGAGTTATAAATATCAAGCAGCAAGTGATGCGCTTGACAGGAAACCATATAATAGTCACAGTCAAACATCAGAGGTGTATCCAGTCAAAAAGTGGTTATGTATGGGGGTTAGGCTATGTGAGAAAGCAAGTGCTGCATTTATTTAATAACAGTTAATGACTGTCAATCTGGCTTTTCAGACAGTACATGTTAGTGAGAGTGTGGTGTACCTCTCAACTGTACAGATTTTCGCAGAATGTCCAGATTATTGCTTCATATTTTTTGTCTGTTCTTCATAAAAACTGTGCTTTTTGACAAATCACTAGGATGATCTAAGGATTAAAGTCACTAAATAATGACATGCATTTGAGTTTTAGACTTCATATCCTTCAGAAAATGCATGCTAACACAAATCATGTTATTAAAGCAGCTTTCAAAGTTTATAAGAGTAATAGTTAAAATGTTCCCCTGTTTTTGGGCCTTTGTCCTCCCATTATGTCAGGCTTTGTCCAGATTTCTTGTGCTAAGCGGTTGAGAGGTATGGTGGGGTATGTGTGTGTGTGTGTGTGTGTGTGTGTGTGTGTGTGTGCGCGCACGCATGTGCGTGTGTGTGCGTGCATGCACTGTGTTTGCTGTCTATGGATGTCTCTGTTGATATGCATGCATCATGTGTTTATGTGCATATATGTGTATATGTGTGCATATGTGTGATGTGTTTGTGTGTGTTGATGTATGCTGTGTGCTTAATGGGTGTCTGTAGATTCCTATGTCTGTGTCCATGTACATGCGTGTGTGTATGCAACACATGCCCATATTTACTTATGAGACAGAAATAAGCAAAACGCATTAATGTGGCTAGAACATCTTTTATTTGATCACATTCAAACATTAGAGGTGTACTAAGTCAGAAAATGTATATTTTTGGTTACTAGGGAAGCAGCCATGTAAGAAAATGACTAAATAATAACACCTCTGATGTTTGGCTGTGATTGTTATATGATTTATGGATGACAGCCTTACCTGCTGCACATTATTCATAACCTACCCATAACCACAGACTGCTGTTTATTAAAAAATAAACCTCCGAATCATGAATCATTACTGTTGGCAATGTATGCTGCTAATGGCACAGTTTTATTTGCCTGTTGATAACAGCAAAAACTGATGTTCTAGCTTGTTGGGAAGGCAGTATGAATTAATCACCTCAGCTTTTACTACGTAACTTCTTCACTTTCAATGGGCATCAGAGGGGCATATTCTGCTGGGACAGTCTGTATGAAGCAGCAGCAGAAACTAGTGTATTGTGGTATTTTCTAAAGAAAGCAAAATAATGACCCATGTTTTGACTTTCAGATTTGTTCATTTTTTATTATAATTTCACACCATACCTTCCTTAATTGTCATTAAATTTGATTTGTAGCAAATATGCACATTTTCATTTTTCATGAAATCAGATACATTATACGTAAAATCATAACTATAGCATGCTGTTATGGCATCAGAACCAAAACCACTATTTATTCATTGAAACAGATGTTTTCAAGCATTGTAAATGTTCATATAGAAAAAAATGCCTGTAGTTATGATAAGACACTCAGAAATTCAAGACCCATTAATTCCACTCATTTTGCACCTAAAAACACAGCCAGAGTATGCTTTATAACTGAATGTCTAAGTTTCTTGCTCAAAACATTTTATTACACAGTATTAAACTGTTTTAGAGATACATTGTTGATTAATAGGCACCACCAATAGGACTACATGGCCATTAGAATGTGATACAATGAGACATTGCAACATATATGGTTTCAAGCTTAGACTATATATGTGTGCTGAGATGGCATTATATAAGATGCAATAATCATATTCATGTCACTAGACGGTTACATTTCTGTCACTAGTATAATGCTATCAACAAAAAGGGTTATATGGACCAGTGCAAAATGATAAAATGGCAAAGACAACTTGAATGTTGAGCTGTATTAATGTCCACAAGGAAGAGTGGCATTCTTAAGAACATTTTTTTTTAACATGAGCGTTCATGCATGGTTCTCTGGAAATGTACTAAAAACAGACAAAGAAAAACTAAGATTTTTCACATTTATTTACTATTTTCACATTTGTTAGCTGGGTGGGCAGGCTGGTCAAATGACCCTTTTCATAGGCACAACAACTTATATGACTAAGTAATACCTAAGACATAATGAATTCATATCAAATAAGCATACAAAACAATATGCAAATTATTACTTTCTATCATAAACAAGGATATAGGGAGCCTCCAAACTCTGAATCCCACACAGTTTGATTTTGTGAAGGGTAGATCATGCCTGCTCAACTTGGTCTACTTCTTTGGGTCAGTCACCAGAGCTGTGGATGAAGGCATAGTGGTTCATATGGCCTACCTTGATCTAGCCAAGGACTTTGATACCATTCCCCACTCAGGAATAATAGAAAAACTCATTAAGCTAGGCATCAACCCCTATATCCCCAGGTGGGTTGCAAACTGGCTAAGAGATAGAAACCACAGTGTGAAAGTAGATGATTCCAAGTCAGACTGCTGACCAGTCACGAGTGGAGTCCCAAAGGGATCGGTCCTGGGTCCTCTCCTGTTTGGTATCTACTTTTCAGAAGTCCAGGCCAACACGAAGGGACTCTGGCTGACAAAGTTTGCAGACAATTGCAAGTTGGGAGCCATTATGAACTCCCCAAGTGATGCTGACAACCTACAAAAAGGCCTGACTGAGACCAATGACTGGTGTCAGAACCATGGCCTTAAACTCAATGCCAAAAAATGTGTCATCATCCCCTTTGGAAAAAACCCAGTTCCCATGAATCACCACATTGATGGTAGTCCACTGAACACAGAAGGCATTATAAGAGATCTGGGAACACAAGTTGACAGCACCCTCTCTTTTGACCACTACATTGCTACTGTTGTCAGAAAGTCCTTCTATGTGGCACATCTCATTATTAAGGGTTTTGCATCCAGGAAGAAGGAGGTCATTGTCTCCCTTTACTCTTCCCTCATTAGGCCAGTCATTGAGTACAATGCCCCATTTGGCATGTACCTCACTAGACACCTGCAACAAGACATCTGTCTGGAGCATTTCTCCCCGGGACTCTACTGAAAATTGGCTCGTTCCAAGTCGGACTTTCCTGGTTAACAAATGTTAAATAAATAAATAAATAAATAAATAAATAAAACAAGAGGAGACGCCACAAAAGTGCCTCACAAAGAAGATCATAGGCCTTAAACACTTGTCCTATACGGACAGACTCAAAAAAAACTCCAACTATTCTCTGTCTCATATTACCTACTTAGAGGCGATCTCTGCTTGACTTACAAAGCCATGTCTGACCCAGCTCTGTTAGAAATGCTACATCTAAAGAAACCCCAATCTCTCTGCACCACATAGGTTCATAGGTTGGTTCATAAGTTGGTACTAGGCTATCAGCCCTAGGGCCTATACAAGCCTAGCCATAACAATTCCCTGGCTATTTCTTCCCACATTATTTACTTTCCTGGACCCCTGTCTAGCAGGGCGACTGACGTGATCCCTGGGGTGAATTTCCTTTCTCCCATCCAATCGTCAAGGTTCCTCGTGAAGAGGTCCAAAGAGGCACTCTGCTTGACATGTATGGGCAATCTATTCCAGAGTCTGGGGAGTCTCTGGGTCAGGAACCTATCCCTCCAGCATGTTTTGTTTATTGTGATGACAAGGTTTAGATCCCTGGAGCGTGTAGCTCTGAGGGATTGGGATTTCTTTAAGTGTAGCATGTCCAACAGCTCTGGGTTTGACATGGCCTTGTATGTTAAGCAGAGATCGCCTCTGAGTAGACGATATGCGACAGAGTATAGCTGGAGTTGTTTAAGGCGGTCAGCGTAGGGCATCTGCTTTAGGCCTGTGATTCTTTTAGTGAGGTATTTCTGAGGCCTTTCCAGTTATTGCAGATGTCTTGAGAGGTACATACCAAATGGGGCGTTGTATTCTATAATGGGTCTAATGAGGGATGAGTACAGTGGGACAATGACCTCCTTTTTTCTGGATGAAAAGCCCTTCATGATGAGGTGTGCCACACAGAAGGATTTCCTGACTGTTGTGGCGATGTGGTTATCGAAGGTGAGACCACTGTCCACCTGTGTCCCTAAGTCTCTTATCACACTTTCTGTGTTTAGTGTACTGCCACCTATATGGTAATTCATGGATACATGTTTTTCCCAAAGGGGATAACAATACATTTCTTGGCATTGAGCTTGAGCCCATGGCTCTGGCACCAAGCATATGTTTCTGTAAGGCCCTTTTGTAGAGTATCCACATCATTTGGGGATTCAATAATGGCTCCCAGTTTGCAGTCATCTGCAAACTTTGTTAGCCAGAGTCCCTTAGTGTTGACCTGTACTTCAGAGAAGTAGATGCCAAACAAGAGCGGCCCCAGGACTGAACCCTGAGGTACTCCACTTGTCACTTGTCTGGAGCTGGATTTGGAGTTGGCTACTTTTACAGTGTGGGTTCTATCAGTAAGCCATTTAGCAACCCATTGGGTGACATAGGGATTAATGCCCAACTTAGTAAGTTTATCTATGATTCCAGAGTGGGGATGGTGTCAAAGGCCTTGGCAAGGTCTAGATAGGCTGTGTGGACCACCTTACCCTTGTCCATGGCTCTGGAGACTGATTCAAAGAAGTCAATCAGGTTCAGGAGACAAGATCGGCCCTTCACAAACCCAAACTGGGTGGGGTCCAGTGTTTGAAGGTTGCCAATGTCTTTGTTTATAAGTTCCATGATAATACGCTCCATGGCCTTGCAGATAAGGCTTGTCAGACTGATGGGACGGTAGTTTCCGGGATCCAAGGTGGATCCCCTTGTGGATTGGGATAACTGTAGCTCTGCGCCACTCAGTGGGCACGAAACCTGAGGTGAGGCTATGATTAAACATGACACTTAGGTGAGGTGCCAGTTCATATTGTAGTTCATGTAGTACACAGCCCGGGATGTCATCTGGTCCCATGGATGCTGTATTCTTGGCTTTAGAGAGTGCGTTTTGTACCTGTGTGGCCGTTATTACTGGAATTTGGCAATCTTCCGGTATTGAGATGGGCCATTTAGGGGGTGAGAGGGGGGTGAAGTTGGCACTGAATCGATCTGCCAGGATATTGGCAATATCCTTCGGATCAGTATATTTAATGCCATTCTGTTTTAGCTCAAAGCAGATCTGAGCATTGCCATTTAGATTCTTGACATAGTTATAGAATGCTTTGTGGTTGTCTGGAATCTTTGGGAATTTTATTTTCATAACTAGCTTTGGAGGATTTTATGAGGCATCTCAGTTTCTTACTGAGGCTAGTAAGGGAGTTTTTTGCATCCTGGGATTTTCCTCTTTTCTGCAAAAGTTTCTTCCTTTTGTTGTAAAGTTTGTTTATGGCAGGGGACCACCAGATTGGCTTCCTTTTTTTGGATGAGAGCATTTTGGTTCTATTTGGGATGGCACGATTCATGCATGAGTGGATGTGCTCGTACAGTGCCTTAGTGTAGGATTCAGCAGTTGAACTTTCAGTTCCCGTCTGCATGGGTGTCATGAAGTTTGTCACTTCTGACTTGAGTAGCATGAAGTTGGCTTTGGAGAAGTTTTTTATGGTGGTTTCTTTGGGGGGGGGGGGGGGTGGGATGTGGATGTTAAGGGTGATTAGCTTATGGTCAGACCTGACTAACAAGGGGGTGACCATAGGTATGGAGCATTGATTTCCCATGTTGGTAATGACCAGGTCTAGGATATTGGAGCCCCTGGTGGGATTATGGATTAGTTGATCCAGGGCGTTGGAATTTATGAATTCCAAGAACCGTTGCGCAAAGGTGTTGGGACATGAGTAGTTTTCCCAGTTAATGGCAGGGTAGTTAAAATCACCCAGTATTAGGGTGTTTGGTTCTATCTTAATATTTTCCAGTATGTTTAGAAAGGTGTAGTGAGAATCTCGGGGTATGGTGGGGGATCTGTAGCAAGCTACAATTTGGATTGCAGTCTTACCTAGTGTTAGTTGCACTTGGAGAATTTCAGACACATTGTGTTGGCCAACTAGCCTGGTGGTGTGAATATCCTTGGTGAATATTGACACTCCTCACCTTTAGTGTTTCGGTCCTGGTTTGGTGGCCGAAAAGTGTGGTAAGAGTTGTAGCCTGGTATTGCAGGGGTGCTCTCTGGAGCCTTGAACCAGGTCTCAGTTACTGCACAGATATCGATGTTCTCCATTTTTAGGAGTGCCTCGAGAGAGTGCATTTTGAGGTTTAGACTTCTAGCATTGAGTAGCATTACCTTCAGATTTTGCATGCTTGTACCTGTTACGGTGGTGGTTTTGTCCTTTGAAGTTTGCCTAAAAAAGGCATTATAGGGGTGGCAAGAGCCTTAGCCAGTAACCTGAATCCCAGGGGTGACAGGTGCAGACCATCTCTGGCAAAGCATCGTGGTCTGTCAATCATGTCATCCCAGGCAGACAGATACTGGATCCCCTTTGAATGACACCATAAGCTTATCCAATTGTTGAAGTCAATCATTTTATCCTTATATTGTGGTATCATGCTCCAGAGACCTCAACCTCATTATCACAATCAACAGAACGTGCTGGAGGGACAGGTTCATAATGCAGAGACTGCCCATGCTATGGAATAGTGCACCTCACTGGCCCCCTTCAAGAGAAATCTTGATCAGTGGATGGGAAATAGAAAATTAACCCCACGGATCACTCCAGTGGCTCTACTCGACAGAGGCACTAGGAACTAAGGTCGGGTAGCACGATGCCAAGGTAATCCTATGGGCTAGGCTTGTAAGGGCTCCAGGGCCATTAGCCTAGTACACACCTATGAACCTATATAGAATGTTGCATAAATATTAAGTACGCATTCCGAACTTCAGGGAGCAAGCATTCCTTCACTGAGTAAATAGAGAGAATAAAAAGTTATCAGGAAAAGGGAAGAAGTTAGAGCTGGCAAGAAAGAATAATGTGGAAAGTTAATGATTGTAGTTTGTTAAATTCTGATCCCCCCCCCCTGAACTATTACGCATTGCAGCACACGTAACTTCATCTCAGAGTTGCTTATGTTAAATAGGTGGCATTCCTCACAGAAGTCCTGCAGTTTTTAATGAACGAATGAAAGTAGTCTTGCATTTTGTAAAGCTGCTTTCACCTCAGAGAATCAGTCATGGTTTCACTAATGTATTTACACTAAAGGCAGGTTGAAACACATGACTTTCACCATTCTAATATGTTAATTGAGATGAAGATGTATATGTGTCTATAATCAAAATCACCAGGTGCGTTCTAGCATTTATACCTGAAATCACAAAATGCATTCTGTAGCTGAGTGCCATGACATATATTTCTGAGATATTTGCTACAGTTCCATAATGTTAAGCACCAATAGAAGGTCAATTAGCCTCATAGTTTCATGCCATTTGTCTCAAAACAAACATATGTGCATGGCATTTGTTCTAGCTGACAAGCTCAGTAATTATCACGCTAATATTGTTAATGTTGTCATGATGTCAGAACTGAAAATAATACTTTTTTTCCTCAAGAATGTAATATTCTTCTGTCTTTTTTGCCATTTTTTACCCCCACTGTATGCTCATCAGCTTTTCCTAATCGGCGGACCAGATCATTCCCCATTACCAAGAGTGAGTGTCAGCACGGAGAAGCTGTCATGCAGGAAACCATCATTTGTCATTCTGGCCCTAATCATATGTGTGCACTCAGCCAGTTATCATTTGTAATTAGAGACTATCCCTGCACTACTGCAAAATGCCCTCCTTCCAATTAGCTCTAACCCCTCTTGGGAAGCAAAAGTGAGGGTTTCCCCCATCTCCACCAGGGAAATCATACCAACTCCACATGCCCCATTCAGTACATTACTGTCCATATACTCCAGAGAGAGGCAAGCAGGCCACTCTTCAGACTCCTCTCCCACACCCTCCCTGCTGGCTCCTCCACTGGGGAGTCCTGTAATAGAACCCCATTTGCAAGTGTCACATTAAGGGCTTTATCTCTCTACAAGATGATGATAATTCTGTCATTTTAGATGCTGCAGAAAAAAGTCAGTTTCTACAAATGACGAATCACAGCCACACATTCAAGATACTGCTGTTGCCTTGCCTTTAGTGTTACTATCTCTGAAAATTTATTATGTAAGGTTCAGTGCCCATGTGACATGTCAAGAAAATGTTATAATAAAAACTGAAAGCAATTTAGAGTTTTTGGCATTTGTAGGTTGTCAAATCAACATCAAAAAGGACATCAGAAACTTATAAACTGCAAAATATGTGAAGCTTTTAGTTTAAAATAAAACCACTAGCCTTTTATTTAGAATAAGAATTAGAAAAGCTATCCAAACATAAATATGTAATGTTGTTTATAATTTCAAACTTTAAAAGGCAATGAATTTCTCAGTTATGAATTTCTGAGCAACATTGGTTTGATTTTTTAACTCTTTTAAAAATTTGTGGCAAAAAATAAAATAAAATTGTTTTGATTAAAATTCAAAATGCAGCTTCTTTCCCATTGTTGAAGCTAGGGAAACAAGCTGAGAGAGTGGGGTTGGCATAACTGTGAAGACTGGGGAGGCTGGCATAATGGCAAAAGTGTTTACGTCAGAGGCACAATGTACAGAATTTGAGTCTCACATTTGGTCATTGTTGATTAGGTGTGTAGTAGTTTGCATATTGATATTTATCTACAGCCTATGACCTCGTTACAATTAGTGATGGTGCTACTATTTCCCAACAGCTTTGGGACAAAAATGGCTAACTATTTTGGAAAAACAGACTTTATATTTTGGGACTAAAACAGCCAAAAACAGTCAGCTGTTTCAAAAAAGCATACTTGAAAATAGTCAATAGTGAAAGGGTTAAAGAAATGTTCAGAGTATAAGTCAAAAATACTAAAAAGGCCAAACTTGTGAGGGAAGCTTTACCACACAATGAGACTTGTAATGTTGATAATTAACAGGTTGTGATCCAGTTTTCAGTTTGATCATCCTTAACATATTCCTTACCTCACGCATTATAGCACTGTTACTATATAATTACATTCCAATGAGTGATTGTGCAGTTATACTACGAATGCCACATTTTCTGGCAAGAGGACACAATGGCAGAGCCAAAGGTTATGAGATGATAAGCCAGCTGAGAATACTGAGGGATACCAACAGGGTCAAAATTTAAAGAAATGGATAAGTTATTGTTGCCAGTTGAAATGCCTCATAGAACAACACTGTCCAGGAAAGCTTTGCTCTGCATTACTTAGCTCCCTTGCCAGTCAGCTCCCAAACAAGGCAGGCATCTCTCCACTTCAAGGAACTAGCAGGCGATATTTGTTACTCATTTATTACACCGCACAGGCCCATTATACACAGTTGCCTCTTTTTACGGATAAGGGAATTGCAGCACTATTCAGGTGGAGAATGAAGGACTCAAACCCAAGGTTACAGGACAATGAGAACTACTAGTTCACCACCTAGATTTTGTCTGCTGTGCTGTCATACCAGTACATGTAGGGGGAGGATAACATCCTCATGATGAGGGTTGGATCCATTGTGATGGATTTTGATGTATTGTTTAACTTTAAAAATAAAACTTAATCAGGGTAACTTTCTGTTTCAGGTATTGCCAACAGCCAGTATTCCTAAAATCATGGAGGATAGGAAATGGAGACTTCCACTGTCATTATGGCACTGTGCATGTAGAAGTTTTATTTGGGTTGTTTTTCATCTAGCTTAGCTCTGAGCAGCCATCCACACAAAGAGAAACAATGCCACTTGGAAGTATGGGGAATATAGGTGTTTCTCAAGGGTATTATTATAAGGGATGAAAATGCATCAACAAGCAGACAAATGGAGATCAGTGGAGAATTAAAGTACAAAACATGGCAGGCCATAATATAAAGCAGTTTAATGATAAAATTACTGCAGCTGTATTAACTTTGTTGAAACAGTTGATAACGTGGAGTGCTCACAGATGTGTGCCATCTAACCTAATAAAAAGCTGCAAATTTTATAACTTCTTTACACATTGCAATACAGTACATGGCACATTTATTTGCCCTGTACCTCCCACAAACCAGAAAACTATGATTAATGATAGCATATTCTTTATTTCAGAATTATGGGTCTATGTCATATAATCAAAAGTTCAACACTGTGAACCTCTTTTCGCACAGACGAAAACAGCGAATGTTTAATTATTTATTTTACATTTGTTGACTGGGCTAGTCTAACTGGATACATGTCCATTTTCAGTAGAGGCCCGGGGAGATAAGCTCCTTGCAAAAAATAACAAAAAACATTTTTACATACAATTATGTTACAGGTTAATACAGAAATTATCATAGAGGTCTAAAGACCTCCTATTTCAAAATTCAGGTACAATACTAAAAATACAGTTCTAATAATATACTATAGTCTGGGAGATAAGGTCTGGGATAAGAGGAAATAATACATTTATATTTACAAAGAACATTAGAAGTTAACCCAGAAAAAATCAAAGAGGACAGAAATACTTCACAGTGCCAAAGGCAGGTATAATGCAAAAATTACAGAGAGGGCAGAAATACTTTGCAGTGCAGTAGGCAGGTACAGTGCAAATTACAGGTAGAATACAGAAAGTTAAAATAAAAGAGGCATATTGTGTAATTATATAAATAAAGAGTTGTCACACTATGAGTGAGCTTAGGGGATGAAAAGAAGGGTAAGGAATAGGAAAAAGGTAATGTGGCAAGTAAGGAAAGTAGAGCTAGTTGTAGGGAAGTAGTGGGTAGGCAGTGCCTGTTATGAGTAGAAAAAGTAGAAAAATGATTAGTCAGGTTTAGTACAGGGGCATAGCCAGTGTGTTCTTAGGAAACATTTCAGTCTGTTTTTGAAAAGAGACGTGGAGGAAACTGAGGAAAGTTCACTGGGGAGAAGGTTCCAGAATTTTCCAACAGTATTACTGAAAATAGAGTCCCCGGCCCTGTTATTAGATTTAAAGGTGTTTACAAGAAGTTTGTGTGATGAGCGCAAGGATTTCAGATTCTTATAGGGAATGATGAGGGTAGTTAGTATAGGAGAACTTGAAGGTTGGTAAAGAGTCTTATGGGCAATGGTTAGTTGGTGGAATTTAAGCAGATTTTGAATTTCTAGCCATCCAAGCTGCTTAAGATTATAGCAGTGGTGGGTTCTGAATGGGATGCCAGTAGCAAACCTGGCAATGTTATTGTAAGAGATTTCCAGTTTGGTGAGGTTATTTTTAGATAAATTGGTAAATATGAGTGAGGCATAGAGGAGTGTAGAGATTAGATGGGTATAAGCAATAGTTATTCTGACTGTTGGTGAAAGGAAGGGTTTGACTCTGTAGAGAGAGCCTAGTTTTTTGTTGACGGTTTTTATAGTATTGTTGATATGGGTGTCAAAGTTAAGATTGTTGTCTATGGTAATACCAAGTAGTTTGGTAGTTGGGTCAGGTGATATGGGAGTACCATTAGTGGATGTAACTGAGAAATCTATTGGGACGGTCTTATGAGTAGGATTGAAAAGGAGTTTATTAATTTATTTATTTCCAGTTTGATTACCGGGGAAGTCCACTGGGCCAGAATGTGCCCATTTTCAGTGGAGGCCCGGGGAGAAAAGCTCCAAAAGCAATGCGAATACAATCTAAGTTACATAGTGTTGAAGGTAAAAAATACATGTATAATTACATTCATACAGTTAGTAAAAAAGCAAATGCACACAGTATACCTCAAAAACATCATTAAGGAAGGTAGATAAAACAGATTTTCAGTAGTTTCCCTTCAGAGCAGCAAGTTTCAACTGTCTATAATATAGAGATCTGAGGTTTAGTTTTTTGGGGGTTCAACAGCAGGCAATGTTGTGAAAACCATAAACCAATTAAGCGAATGTTAACATCAGCGGTTTTCATATTATCAAATGGCATTAGTTGGCCAACATCGCAAGCATGAGACAAACCCAGTGAAACAAAAGAAAACAGAAAACAACACTCTGTATGTTCCCCATACATATAATATATTCCACTAGTAGCTGGCCAGTTAATGGCATTTGATGTGCTAGTTTTTACTGATGCTAACATTCACTTAATTAAATCTTCACTGTTTTTGTCGCGATGAAAAGAGGTTCACAAAGATGAATGTTCGATTATATATAGACCCCAGAATTATGATATGATATGGTGGATGGCAAGTAAGGAATGAAGGAAAGTTATCTACTCATACTACCTTACTGTTGTGAATCTGCATTAAATTTATCCATTCATCCGTACATGCATCCATCCATCCACAACCACTTTTTTCACATTTTTTCACATAGGATCAGGGTGTCAGTTCAATAGTGGCAATCATCTAGAACCAATGTTCACACTGCCACATGACGAGCACTGCTGCAGTTGTTCTTCCCTACCAAACACAAACACACACACACACACACACACACACACACACACACACACACACATGCACATTCACACCTATGACCACATTAGAGTATCTAGTCTACCTACCGCATGCCTTTGGAATATGAGAATGAACTAAAGCACCTGGAAAAAACTCCCATAAACACAAGGAGGCCATTCTAACAGTGGATACATGCTTAGTTTCATACACAGTTCATAACTAATGTCATTATGAACTAGTATATAATATAACTAAAAAGAATAAAAAAATCCTAAAAAGTCATTTAAATCACCAAAATAAAAACAAAAAAGTAGCACTAGTGTCAAACTTGGAAGATTCTTTATTTAGTGTTAATTAAGTGCTTTATTCTTATAGACTCCATAAGACTTCATTAGACTGAAGCAAATTAAAAAAAAAAATCAGCTCACAAAATAAGCTTTACTTACTGTCACATGATAAAATCTACCAATCAAATTAATATTTAAATAATTTTGCTTTTAGTTTACATTTAAAATTCAGAACTGCATTTCACCCAGGTATTGCATGCGTGTTGAGCATTCTCTGCTATTTTAATTCTCTCAAATACAAAAGAGGTAACTTAAAGCAAAATTAGTCTGAGCCAGTACAATCAATACAGTTACAAAAAGTATAAGAAGTGGCTGAAACAGACTAAAAGAGTACAGTTGTATTTCTATATTATATTTAATAAGAACAAGCTTAAACACTTTCACACAATGTGCTTCACCAGGTTAAAATCAAAATTAAACCAGTTCAATCCATACAGTTAAATAAGCTCTGTATGACATCACAAAACAATCACATTCATAAATAAAGGTACTTCTTACAGAGCAATACACAATTATCTCAGAGGCCTTGATTTTAACATATGTTTCAAGATACATACCCCGTTCAGACCTGGCTTATGGACAGCTCTAAGAACATTTATCCATTTTATCTCATAAACTTCAATTATGTTATTCATGTCATTCTCTCTTGCCATTTTCTTTGTTGTTTGGAAACTGCAAATCTGAAAAATGGTATTACCTTCTTCCATAACATGCTTCACTAATGCAACACACTCAGTTATACCAGTACTTTACTGACTATGAAGATCCATAAAGATCTTCAGAATCCTCCTTTTAGACTAGTGGCTTTATCTCAGAGGTGGATTACTGTATCACTGTCAATATTTTTGGAAGACAAATGAAATATATTATTAAGTGAATTAAAAAGTTTTATTAAAGACAGTGCTTTCTACATAAATTAACAATATGGACAGAAAACAATATAGAAACATATTTATTTATAATGTTGAATGTGGATTCATTATTTATAAAACTACCTAATGATTATGGTGTACAAGCCATAAAATCATGTATGTCTCATAATAGCTATACCATTTCTGAAATCTAAACTATATGTGAATTATTGCAGAAGGTATTAGAATATAATGTGATCAAATTTTAAGATGTATGTCTCATAATAATAGCTATACCAGTTCTGAAATCTAAACTATATGTGAATTATTGCAGAAGGTATTAGAATATAATGTGATCAAATTTTAAGATGTTTATTATTTACAGACTAGAGGAGTCGCAGTGGGGACATATTTAGCAAATATGTATACTAATTTAGTGCTATCAGCATGGGAAGAAAGCTATGTATTTAATTAATGTAATTTATTTACTGGTAAGTTATTATCTTGTAAGCCTTTTGTGGATGACATTTTTTCTTATATGGAATGATTCTGTACAGACTTTGAATGATTTTATTGTCTATTTATGATCTATTGTTGATTTTTTAACTTTTAAGATGACCTGTTTGGATAATAATATATGCCATTAGATATACAATTGAGTATGATAAACATGATTCATATAAACACTAAAAAATATAAAAATAAATGATGAGAAGGAACACTTATTTACAGTGTACAAGTATGCATCCCTCATTTGTTTTTACAAATGTAGTTAAGGGGCAAATGTATAGATGCTGTAGATTAAACACCAGTAATGAAATAGTTCAGGAGCAAATGGATGCATTAAAATGTGATTTTATGGACAGGGGTTATAGGATGGTGCAAATAGAAACTGTAAAGTATGATGTAGTAGAACACTGTAATAGTAAAGCTGAACCATTTTTTATGAATAAATAAAACACACACATGAACTTATAGTTACTATTAATGTTGAAAGGAAAATACATTTTATGGTGGGTTATAATAGACATACAAAAGATTTTGAGAGGGTAGTAATGAAAAATTGATATATTTTAAAGGAAGTTGAGACACTAAAGAATATTATACTATTATATCCACAATTTACTTTTAGGAAAGGTAGAAATTTAAATCAAAGACTGTACTATAAGGATATGAAAGAGAAAGTACCATTATTACAAAATAAATGTGCTTTTCCCTGTTATAGCTGTAATTTTTGTGGATATAAAAAGTGTACACGCCACTGTTAAAATGCTAGTTTTTTGTGATATAAAAAAATGAGACCACAATAAATCATTTCAAAACTTACATATATATATATATATATATGTATATGTATATATATATATATATATATATATATATATATATATATATATATATATATATATATATATATATATATGGTTACCTATCATTTCATCGAAAGTTCATTTCATCTAAAGTTCATTCCATTGAAAGTTCATTACATCGAAAACCATTTGCCCCCTTCCCCGATGTTGTGCGACCCTGGAGTTGATATATATAGTTAGGGGGGGTGTGGGGGGCTAAAATGCTTTTCGATGTAATGAACTTTCGATGGAATGAACTTTAGATGAAATGAACTTTCGATGAAATGATAGGTAACCATATATATATATACAGCAGTCATTTAAAGATATGCTACATAATACTGTAATATTTTGCATGTTGCATGTTGCATATTGCATTCCTGGGGTTATAAATGGTTGCATATTGCATTCCTGGGGTTATAAATGAACCTTGAGATTCCATCAAATCCAATGTGACAGTATTTTAACACTGAAAAGTATGAAACAGATTTTTACTAACGTGCAGTCTGGACAAATTGCCTGAGATGAGTCTTTAATTCTCACAGTCATACCAGAATTTGTTACAGAAGACTGAAAAATATCTAAAAAGTGTTTTAGTTTATCAGATGGGTCACTGATGGTAAGAAATCTGATGTCATATTTTATTTATCAGATGAATTTTGTTTTTACTGGCATAGATACAGATGGCTGCCTGTTCTAGCCAGCTTTCAGACATTGCTTTCCTCAGATTTATAGTGGATCCAAGTTGTAAAACTAGCTTCATTTTCTCCATCTTAGTTGTGCATTGACAGTTCCTAGCTAAACAATAAAGATGCCATTTCCTATTATAAATTGTATTATGTGTGCCTTAACATGGTGTTTATTTTTATTTGTTGCACCAAATTCTCTATACACATGGTAACTGCATCATGTTAAAAAAAATAATTTACAGCACATGTACTTTAATTCGCTTTTATTATGTTTTGATATCATCTGTAACAGTTCACTTACCATGCAGCTTCCTACCCAAGTGTTATAACTAGGAACTAAATTGCAACAGTACATTGATGGGTTCATCTCTGTTAGTGGGCAGTAACATCTGGAATTCATCAGGCAACAATTAAAGAGTATATTCATAGACATGGTATTTACAGATCTGCTTCAGAAGCTGGAACTCTCAAAACTTCAAATTTCATATGGTCGCAATCATAACATCGAAATTTTGAAAGTTTGAAATTTTAATAAAAACAAAAATAAAAACATTTTTTTTTACATTTATGCAAGGAGTCCCCCTGCAGCCCCACACCCCCTGCTATTTAAATATATCAACTCTAACTGTAAATTTCCCATTCCACACTGTATGGTGATCTCCATTTAAACTGTTCGAACATTTAAAACTTCAATCTTATGGTCTCAACCATATGAAGTTCAAAGTTTTGAAATACTGAGCTTCCAAAGTAGACCTGGTATTTACATATTTATACAGGGAAGAATCATTTAGGTTACAAAGAAATGCTAAGGAAGAAATTGAGACAAGAGATGAATTGCATGTAGAGGAAATACTGCTGCTTATGTGATATGTCCTGTATTTTTACAGTTGCATTTATATTGCTGCATTAGAAATTTTTGCAGCCTTAATTTAGAGTATTTAACTCATTATTCATTTTTTTGCAATAGCTTATTCAAAGTATGAATTACTCAAATTGTGCATTTTCAGACTGTCACTCTTTACAATGCAAGGCAAAAGATGTACATCAAAAATCCAAACATTTCTGTTCTGACCTCATAAAGCATTGGTTAAATGAAGGAAGGTGAGAAGGAAGGGAAACAGAAGAAATAAAGTTGTGCATTCAATGGCAAAAAAGCCTTTTCCAGAAAAAAAGTATTTCAGTAAAGGATGAACTAGTATATATTTATATTTATATTTATTCAAGACAGCTTCCAAATCTTGGAAGAAAAAGTGAAGTACTTCGTATTATCCAACACAGAATTGTTGAATTTTCAAACTCAGGTATCTATTATACCTTCTAAATTAGCTTCTACAACTTAAATTTCATTTGCAGTTAAGTACATTATATAAATACATATGAAGTAGAGTAAATACATCAATGATATGTGAAATACAGTAAATGATAAAGATGTAACAGACAAAGCAGATGTCTGAGTAAAACTTACAAAAATAAGTACAATAAAGACAGAAATAATATAAAACAAATAAACACAAAGAAAAGAAGAACAGCTTACTGGTAATAAAACATATATAAAACCAAAAACAGAACTTGTACAATATGTCGGAACTAAGCCAAATACAATAAGCCACTAATATATTTAAGTGCATTTGTTCTATTTATTACAAGAATTTCTTTAAAAAAATACACTGACAAACATAAATAATTCCTTCTTTAACCACAAACCAATCATTAGACAATACAGCTGACATTACTTCCTTCTCCAATTCAAGATATACTTAATATTAAGATTTTCATTCTACCCAGGAAAAGTATCAGCTGGCAATAACAACTGCCATTTTAATTCTTTAACTTCAAGTACACTGTTATAGCCACCAATACATTCCTGAACTTAATCCAACACTAAAAATTCAAACTTTATAAAATCTGAAACGTAAACTGTGTTTTGCCAAAGCATTATTTTTTTTTCTTTCTTCTTTACAGCTGTTTATTGTTCATAAATCATTTTTACCAAGGGTCTAGTAGTTTTACCTACATACAACCCTTGGCAAGAAATGCATGTAGCAAGATATATGACATGGGTACAATTGCAATCAAAACTTTTGTTGAAACAAACCTCAAAACAATTATGTTTACAAATATACATTGTACAGTTGATAATAAACATATATTTGCATTTTGCACATCTAAACATACCACCCTCTGTTATTTTGTTTACCACATTTCTAAAATTTTCATTTTGTTCAAAAAAATGTTTATACTTTTAGTTCTTTATAACAAAAGTTTGGTATAATTCCAATTACTTAGTACAATTCTTGATGGCCTTGAATGATTTTCCAATTATTACTAATTACTTCCTGTATTAATGTAATATCTCTACTAATAAGTAAAGCAAATGCACATAAGAAAAAATTCACAAAAGTATTTTTTTCTTTAATAACAATCCATACCTGAGAATTAGTAGAAATGTTTTATATCTATTCAAATAAATTTCCTTCATTATATTTTTTTACAGAATTCACAGGATAGCTTCTCTCAGTAAACATTTCTTTAAGTTTAATATTTTTCAGTGAATATTTGATCATTGCTAATTATCTGAGATATTCTTATAAACTGCCCTCAGACAATATTTGATTTCATAAAATGCAGATGCTAACTTGAAAATTCCAACTAATTACTGACAAAAGTCTTCTTCCTAAAAAGATCAAAATGGAAAAATAGTAAGTTTTATCTAAAGCAATTTCAAGATCTAACAATTGAACTTATTTCCCACAGTAAATTAAAAAACTCTTTACTTTGTTCATTTAAAAAAGCATCAGATCTTTCATCAGACCCTCTCCAAATAACAAGACATCATCAATGAACCTTTTATGAAGTACAATTTCTTAAAACTTTTAAATTAACTAGAATTTCACATTCCCAATAACTTCATACTAAATTTTTCATAAGAGCGGGCCATTTTAGCTTCTGTGTCCACACATGGTCTTTATTCATAAATATTATTAAAGATATTATTAAGAACAATATCTAATAATACATAAATTGTATTTATTTTTTCATTACTAAAATTAATAAATTTGCTAAGAAATAAATGAACAAATCCTATCCCTTTATGATGAATTATACTAGTATAAAGGAATTCAACATCCAAGGTGACTATATAAGCACCTTCCTGGAAAATGGAATAAGAGAATAATTAATTTAAAAAGACCCACAAGTATTTTATAAAAAAAAGAGTTTTCTGTAATATTAGATTAAAAATATGATCTAAATATTCAGAAATATATTCTCTTTTTGGTTTATGAGAAGAAACTATGGGTCTAAAAGGAGGAGCTTCCTTCTTTTTGTACACTTTCATAATTCCAAAAAAAATTCCAAGGTGAGGATATACAACAAACATAAATTTATATTCTTCTAAAGATAATAATCCTTGCTCTAATAAATTATAATCAGTATTCTTATACTTGAGTTCTATTATCACCTTACTAATTAACTTATAACAGGTATCATCATTTAAATGTTCTTCTGTTTTGTTAATATATCTCTCATGATCCATAATTACTAAATCCATGCCCTTATCTGGTTTCATTATGGGTACCTTTCTGTTTTTACTAAGTTTTTTAAGGCTTTATTTTCTTTGTAGGTTAAATTAAACCATTTGGTTCCTATGTCATTATTTTTAAGAATATATAAAAAATCCTTATCACAAGCCTTCAAAAAAGTATCAAGCATAGGAACCAGAGTAGAACTAAAAGTACTCTTTCTCCTAAGAACATTTTTATCACTAAATTTAACTGATGTAACTATAATAATGATAGTCGTGAAGCTTTCTTTAGATTACTTTTTCTAGTAAATAATCTACTATCAGTAAATACATCTACTAAGCTTACCCTTTGTGCTGGAATAAAATTAATTCCTTTATTTATATATTTTTATGAACAATAGTTGAGTTACAGGAAGCTTCACAACTATCTTTATTATAGCCCAAAGTTAAAAATGGTTATTTCCCTGGTTTTGTTCTCGCCTATATACTCTTCCTCTTCTGTCTCTTTTATTGTGGTTGTTGTTATTGTTATTTCTTCCCTTATTGGAATTAGGAGAAGAAGAAAAAAAGCAATACTGACTTGATACTCATGTGCATTTCTATCAGCCACAGTTGGATAGACATTTTCATTATCTACTACAGTACTGCCATTTCCATCATTATTGGTGTTATTTTGAAAAGATGGGAAATCATCAATTTCGAACATGAAGCCATTCTTTTCATATACAGAAGTATTAAAACTGCCCAATCTACTGTAATTCTTATTAGTTTGACCTCTATTATTATTTACTGAAAAATTGCTATTGGTCCAAATCTCTTTATCTTTACTCAAATACATTTAAAATATCTAATATAATTTGATATTTCTTTGAAGTTTCTTCCTTTTCTTATCCACTATGGTGGACATATGGTGGGAAATCTAAGCTGACATACTGTCCCCCAAAGATATCCAACAGAATTGGAAAAGGAATGCTTTTTAATCAAGTTATTAAGTTCTTTAATATCTTTCCCAATGTTGTTCATTTTTGTCTTATTGTAGCAAATCAATACTTTAAGGACCTGCCAACCCGCCTCAATGTAAATCTATATTTGTTAAGGCTACATTTTTAGTTAACCCATTGGGAAATTTGTATGTTCTCAAAACCATCAGGACAATTTTCAGCTGTAAACAACATTCTAAATAATAGCTGTCGTATTCTATATTTTTAAAATTCAACAGTAGCCTTTCCTATTTAAAAACCATGGACTTACATCGGTAAATGGGTTCTTTGTCTTTAATCAAAGAATTAAATCAGAAATATTCTTTCCATTTTCAAAACTACCAAAAGGGTTAGCATCTTTCTTCATCAATAACTGCTTTATGAATGTCAGAAGTGACGTCAGCCACCAATATAACATCTGAATCGCTAGCAGATGAACTTCCCACTCCATTTAACCCTTCAAGATTTAAAATCTTCAAATGATTTGAAAGTCATCTGAGCTTTAGTGATGACTTCAGAAAAAGAATGCAACAATTAAACATTTCTTTGGAATTTGATGAGTAGACAGATCCAACCAATGATGGCTATCTACACTGTAGCTCTCACAGCAGGTTTCACCCATATTGGTGGATCAAAATGACTAAATACAAAGACCACCAGGAAACACCCGAAAGACTAAAAACTTAAAAACACAACTTGTACAATATGTCAGTACCAAGCCAAACACAGTGAGGCACCAATATATTTGAGCATTTTTGTTTTATATATTACAAGAACATCTTCACAAATAAATAGAATAACAAACATACACCATTTAAATAATTCCTTATTTAACCATAAATCAATCATAAGACAATACTGCTGACATCACTTCCTTTTCCAATTCAAGAAACAATATTAAGATTTTCATTCTATGCAGGAAAAGCATCAGCTGCCAATAGCAACTGCCATTTCAGTTCTTTAACCTCACGTAAATTGTTATAATCATCAATAAATTCCTGAATATAATCTAACACTAAAAATTCAAACTTTCTAAAATGTGAACAAAGTAAACTGTGTTTTTGCCAAAGGATTATTTTATGCTACCTTCTTTATCACTGTTTTATGTTCATAAATCCTTTTTGCCAGGGTTCTAGTAGTTTTACCTACATAGAACCCCTGGCAAGAAATGCATGTAGCAAGATATACAACTTGAGTAGAACTGCAATCAAAACATTTGTTGAAATAAATCTCAAAATCATTATGTTTATTAACAACTGTATATTTGTAAACATACAGCTTTCATATTTTCCATATCTAAACATACCAACTTCTGTTATTTTATTTACCACATTTCTAAAATTTTCATTTTGCTCAAAAAATTATAGTTTTAATTCATTTTCAACAAAAGTTTGGCAAAATTTCAATTGCTTGGCAAAATTCCTAAAAGCCTTGAATGATTTTCCAATTATTACTGATAATTTCCTGTATTAATTTTATATCTCTAGTAGTAGGTAAAGCAAATGTACATTAGAAATCATTCACAGAAGTATCATTTTTCTCTTTAATAACAAAACCGATCTGAGAATTTGTGGACATTTTTTATATCTATTCAAATAAGTTTCCTTCATTATATTTTCTAAAGAATTCACTGGATAGTTTCTCTCAATAAACATTTCATTAAGTTTAATACTTTCTTCAATGAGTATCTGATCATCGCTAATTATCTGAGATAGCCCTTAAAAACTGCCCTCAGACAATACTCAGTTTCATAGAATGTGGATGTTGCCTTAAAAATTCCAAATAATTATTGACAAAAGTCTTCTTCCTAAAAATATTAAAATGGAAACATGGTATAGTTTTATCTAAAACAATTTCAAGATCTAAAAATTTTACTTTATAACCCTTATTTCCCACAGTAAATTTCAAAAACTCTATACTTCATTCAAGTTCATTTAAAAAAGTATCAAAAGCTTCATCATACTCTCTCGAATAAAAAATATATCATCAATGAACCTTTTATAAAGTGCAACTTTCTTAAAAAACTTTTAAATTGACTAAAATTTCACATTCCAAATAATTTAATACTAAATTTCCATAAGAGGGAGCCATTTTAGCTCCAATGGCCACCTGGCAAAAAGAATTTATGAAAATAAAGCAGCAATAAAGAAGAAAGATAAAAATAATGTTTTGGCAAAACAATTTATTTTGTTCAGATTTTAGAAAGTTTGACTGTTTAGTGTTGGACTATATTCAAGAATTTATTGGTGACTATAAAAATTAACTTGAAGTCAAAGAACTAAAATGACAGCTGCTATTGGCAGCTGATGCTTTTCCTGGGTTGAATGAAATTGTTAATATTAAGTGTGTTTTGAAATGGAGAGGGAAATGATGTCAGCAATACTGTCTTATGATTGGTTTATGGTGAAAGAAGGAATTATTCAAATGGTGTATATTTATTAGTGTATTTATTTCTGAAAAGTTATTGAAATAAATAGAACAAAAGCACTCACGTATATTGGTGGCTGTGACTGTGTTTGGCTTGGTTCTGACATATTGTACAAGCTGCATTTTTAAGTTTTTAGTCCTTCTGGTGTTTTCTGGTGGTCTTTGTATATATTTAACCGAAGTTAGGGTGTATTCATAGTCATTAACACAAATGTCTTTGGGAATTCAGGGGTGACTCCAGATAGGAGCAGCTGAGCCACAATTCATAAAGGCCATTTATGCCAATTAGTGGGTCCTTGAATTTATTTATGCAAATGAGCAGACAATGAGATGGTAATGAGAAGTGGCGTAAATGGTCTTGTGCTAATTAATGCTCTTTTAGGCCATTTGCAATTCATAGTCAGTTTGTCCCGCTTTCCCGTGCTTGTCGCAGATGCAGTATAAAAAGCAAAGCCTCATCAAATGTATCAGAGTTGCAAATGTTAAAAATGCTATCTCTTGCAGCAAGTTTTACTGTTTCTAGTTCAGAGATACTTGTCTTGCATGGGCTAAAACCGCTTGCACCCAGTTGTGCACCCAGTGGCACTCGCTCATCAAAAAGGTGTAAATATAAGCAAAGGATTAATCATTATAACTTTGATAATGAAGAAATCTTTGATAGGTTTAGAGTGGACAGGGACATTATAAGGATCTCAGTGGGCATGTTTAACACCCATAGGGGTAATGGAGGAATGCATGACTTCCTATTCCTGTGATCACCAAAGTATGTATACCCCTCAGTGTACTTGCTAATGGGATATTCCAGACAGTCTAGGGACACCTTGGGGATCTCACAGGTTTTGCCTGGAGGATATTGAAGGATTTCATGGATGTAGTCTTGGCATGTGTGAATCAGTACATCTATTTCTCGGGTCACCTCAGGCCCAAACATGGACTATGCATGTCTTTTATGGGATAGCACATCTCTCTGAGGTAGCTGGTGTGACAGGTTGTACCCATGTCACAATTAGGGCCCCTTCTGGTCCACAGGGTTAGCAGTACTTCATTAGGAAGGGCTTCTTTCCATCAATTGCCAGGTAGTGTGTGAAGCATGGAGTTGCATCACCAACGTCTCTGCCAAGAATCCTGGCAGTATACACGATTCCCATACATTACACCAGCTCAGTTTATCACCTCTTCCTGCATGGTAGGATACCCAGTAGTCATCTTGTTGGCAATCTGAGAATGTTTTTTTTTTGTTTTTTTAAAGTAAATAGTCATCCATGTTAAATGTATTTGCTGTATATTCCCGCAATATGCCAAGACACATACTATTTATAATTTTGTGAAATATTTTACAGGTATGAAAAGATGAACTTTGCACAATTTACACATTTACAACAACTGGGTGTTTTTGTAAACTGACCTTATTTGCATATCCACATAGCTCCACAGTCCACAAATGCACACTATGCACTTGCTACAGTCCCGAACTATGAATACCGCCCCTAGTCTCATGGACATATAGCACATAACACAGTGCTAACTAGCATGTGCAAAGGCCTTCCAAAGGGTATGGGTAATTCTTAGATGATGCTGAATACATGTCTGCTTAGCTGTAAGATGCTTTGTGCAACTATCCCTCAGAATATATGTGCTGTGTGCCTTCACTATGAATCCCAGTCAAGCTGTGTATTATAGAATCCATATTCACATATAGAGGTTAAGGACTGCACAGTGGCACAGCGAATATCATTATCACCTCACAGCAAGAGGTTTCCTGGTTCAATTCTCAGCTGGGGTATCTTCCGTGTGGAGTCTGCATGTCCTCCCTGTAAGTTTCCTCCAGGTGCTCTGGCTTCCTTCCACATCCAAAAATATGCAGTAGATGGATTGGACACTCTAAACTGGCCATAGGTAGGAGTGTGCATGTGACTGGATGGTGTGGAAGAACTACTGCGGCAGGCCTAGCCACCCGGTGCTGCAAACCTTGGCTTGGTAGATGATTGTCACTGTTGAGGTGACACCCCATCCCCATGTGCAAGAATGGGAAAAAGGGGTTGGTGATGCTGGGTGGATTTACATATAGAGGTTCTCAAGTTCAATCCTTAGTTAGATACCTTTGACATTTTACACAGCTTAGCAAAGTAATCAGTTGTGAACAGATCTTCAACATTTCTTCACATGTCATTAGCAATAAGCAATCAAGTTACAGATCATCATTCTAGGATGTTCACTAATGAAACTCATCTCATAGGTCTTCAGACAATGTCCTAGTATATGAACACTACAGAGTCCAAAAATAAAAGTCTCTGTAGCAAAAGACAGCAGTATCTACAGAATTATTACATTCCTGGTCCGCTTGAACCAAAAAGAGCCATACATGGTCTAGAAACCCAGTCTGTTGTAACAATGCTACATCTGTCACAAAACAAGGAAATAGACTGACTATCAAAAATATCAGCAATAGCAAATCCATTGTCCATAATCCACTAAACAGAATAGCAACATACAGTCTGGAAAACAGAACTGTTGCAATAGTATTACAACAGTATAACAAATGGTAACTCAAGACACCAGAAACACCGAAGTGTATTAATGGAACAATGAGTGTCATAATTCCACAATAAGGCATTTACAAAAGAACTATGAAAACAGACGCAGATGAAATAATGTTATGTTTAAAATTAAGTGGCACATAGCAAAAAAATTATGTGAAAATCTGAGGTTATCCTAGGCAGACAACTGCTACCACTTTGGAGTCAAACACTGACATAATTTTAATATGATTATCCTAAATAGTTTTAAAGTATAATATCAAACTCTACTAATAAAACATTTGTTTGAGTCAAAACTTAGTACTTTTCAAATCCATACTGGAACACCCAAACTAGATACAAAGAAAACAATGAGTAACCTATCAGTCTACATCTCAAAGACTGTACTTCTGAAGTGAAATGAAAAGCTGCAAATATGCAAATGCACTGGGTTCTTGTCAGAAATCTACTGTGCTGTTCTATGAGTGATGTGATTTGAAATGACTCCACACATTTGCTGATCACTGAGAATTTTCTGTTCTTTGAAGTTTAAATGTGAGACTACTAATCGTTGTGCATATGACGTGTAGTTCTCTATTAATATGAACATTTGCAGGCTACAGGCTGTTCTTTGATTTATGTCTGCAGTGGAAAAGGACAGGTTGGAAAGTTTAATGTGCTGTTTCTGCAAACATAAGCACTCCTAATATTACTAGTACAGTAAAAATAAAATGAAAACTCCAGCAATTTGCATATATCCCATGTGCCTCTGATACAAGAGGTTTGGGAGGTCACTTATTGGAAGTTCTAGCTTTGCTGGAGTTTTCATTTTGTTTTTACTGATTGGTTTTTCAGCGACCTTTTCACTCATTGTTTTAATATTACTAGCACCAAATTAGTGTCAGAACATAGCTTCCTTAATGGAGTCATTGATCCTTATTTGAACTTATATCCTCAATTTCTATGCTAAATTCTATATAACAAGCTGGTAACTGCATCAGAGGATGAATAAGATTCAAGCCTTATTATTTCATGTAAAGTAAATCAAAAACAAAATAGAATAAATTAAAAGACACATCTATACTAATAGCTGGCAGTAAGATTGGTGAATTTTGCACATCATTTTCAAGATGAAAAAGTTCCCAGAAAACTAGCTATATTGTACAGAAACAGACAATTCCTCACCAAGACAGCCAAAATGTCTGCTGCCAATTCCCACCTAATCTCCACTTTACTCTATGCCTCTCCTATACTTACCAACCTTAGACAAACAGACATAAACAAACTGAAGGCTTGCTACAATAAAATTGCTAAGTTTGCCACTGGTGCATCTTATCGCAGCCACCACTGTATCGTACTTAGAGAACTTGACTGGCTTGAACTCCCTCAACTTCTTCACCTGAATCAACTCTCTCTCACCCACAAGATAGTAAATCATCCTCTTAAAGTCCCATCTGTTCAAAACCTTCTCCAGCCCTACTGCTCCACTAGACCACTATGCTCCAGCAGCAAAAATCTACTTCTAGTGACCAAACCCAAGAACTCAGCGGGAGAAGCACTATTCTCCTGCATCATATCCAGATTATGGAACAATCTCCCCCCCTCTATAACCACACCTTCTTGCAATCACTTCAAGACTGCACTAAAAACTCACTTAAAAAGTCTCTGGTTATGCCCATGTACCAATCCCAACTAGTAACTCTCCTTTTATCTTCCCTTCCTCGCCCCTCCCCTAGCCACCCTGCCTCACACCGTCTGATCATTGCATTCCTTCATCTGCAGGCTCTGGCTCACCTTTTACCCTCCTCTTCCCTCCTCACACAATCTCTCAGACCTGTTATAACATGCTTAACTACCTAACTTCATCTCAACTCCAAATACATATCCAACTGACTTACACCTAACTTCCTCTCACTACCACATATGCTACTCACTCAGTCTCCTCTCTTACTCCTCTATCTTCCCCTTCCATCCCATTAGCCCTTTTAGCTTGTTCCACCTTCGTGTGGAGCATCTGCTTTATATCTGTTTGAGTTTAGTGCAATATTTGTATATAAGATTTAGGTATATGAGTTTAGAACAGTATCCGTTTGAGCTTAGTACTATCTGTATAGACAACCTACCTTTATTCCTAGCCTCTAGCTAGATATTGTTATATCTGTTCATTACTATGTTTCATATTGTATGTATAGCTAATGTTTGCTGCAGTATGTATTATTTGCTATTGTATGTATATTCAATTGTTCTTCTTGTACTCTGCTGCTCATTTATTGTTCTGTGAAGCTTTTCTCCATGGGCCTCCACTGAAAAAGGGCCTGTGTCCAGTTGGAATTTCCCAGTAAACAAATGTAAATAAATAAATAAGATGCATGAACTATTGCATGCATTCATGTCACATTAATATGCATACCACTGTTAATGTGATACCCTGACCTCATGTACAAAATGGGAAAAAGTGGGTTGAGGCCAATGCCGAAGACAAACATGGCTACCACCTTTGTTCATACAAATGCTACAATGAGCTTTAAAGTGAAAGACCTTAGGCTACCAATTAGTGCTGAGGATCAGTTTCTGTCTCTGAAGCTAGTAACATGGGTTCTTAGAAGGAAATAGACCAGTGCAGTGCCGCAACAGCTTTGTCTCTCTCTGGGTCTTCTGTGTTGGTGAGAGTTTGTTTAAGGAACACCTCTGTGGAAAGAAACAGTTCACTGACATAGAAGATAAAAAAGCATAATTCTTGTATCAGGCTTGAGTGTTGCAAGTAGCAGAAGAAAACTGAGGAGGTCTGGCCTGAGAATATCTAAAAATAATGTTTAAAGAAAAGTTTCACTATTAATAATTTATAAAAAAAAATACACACTTACTCCTTAAAGATATTAAATTATTTAATGGTATTAAGAGGAAAATAGCATTCAAGTATTTAATTTTCATTTTGTGATGGAAGAATCTAATTTAAGGCCACAGCTTTAGAAACTGTTAATAAGCTGCTGATTTATGAATGCACACCAAACACAGGTAGAACAAAGTTCCAGAATGATTTTACTATGGTAAAAAAGTGCAGGGACTGTGTTCCTTTGTGTTCTTACTGCCATTACCATACTTGAATGAGACAGCATTATATTACAATATGTCCTAACAAAATACTAGAAGGAAAGTGTAGGACTGAATCAATTGTGACTGAGAACTGACTGAGTGAATTTTGATCTGACAGTGTAGAAAACCTACATTTTTCTATCCATGTGCAGGAATGCACCAATTTGTATAATCTGATTTAAGAAGTTTTGTGGTACTTAAATTTAGAGGGTGGACTTGTGTGTAGTAGCCACAATAAGTCACTACTGAGACTGAATGCATCTTTTTGGTAAATACCTTAACAGACTCAGAAAAAGCTTATCCTTTATAATTACAGCATAGGAAAATTGTTAGACGACTCATCAAATGACTTCGAATGGGCTTACACTTCTCGTCTTTCTGAATACATTGAAACAATTTAGATAAGCATTCATGATTAGCACTTGCTATATTTGGCAATCGGGTCTATATCAGATTGTTGAAACCTCAAAAGGTCAAATACCTCTTCACTGACCTCTATTTGTTAAACTCGGAATCCATCGAATGATTGTTTCCACAAACTGTTTTCCACTGTAAGTAACCAGTGGGCCATCATCGGGAATTTGCCCTTTTCTCCACTGTACTGCAGTCTCATGGTTAGTATATTTAGTTAGGGGGGGTGTGGAGGCATAGCTCCCCAATGGGGGGGGGGTGTATCCCGCCACCGGGGTGGGTTTTACATTTTGCTGTTTTTATTGAAGTCAGTAGGTTCGCCAACTTAACATAGGAAAGATATTCACAGTAAAACGAATTCAACAGATTCACATTTGACAAACAGAGATCAATGAAGAGGTACTCAACCTTTTGTGGGTTTGATAATGTGATGTACATCCTTTGCAATCATGTATGAGATACTTCCATTTACTTTTGCAGCCAAGTTAAACGCATGTGACCTAAATCATCACTGCATCTTATCCAAGAGCATATGATATAGGTACATCTAAATGATGATTTTTTTCACAGTTAGTTGCTGCTTTTCAGTTATGTAGTAGTTGTACGAGAAACAGGTTTGGTACTGTTGCTGGTGATAAACCTTGCAGTTGAAAAATGAAAACACCAGATGTGCAGTCCTGGGGTGGTACATTCCTTTGCTCATACTGCATCTGCTCATAAGTCAGTTGCTTGAGTTTAACTACTTAATAAATTTGTTGCTCATTTTTTTATTGCTCAAGACACAGATGGTCAAGATTTGGTCATATGTGCCTGCTTTTTGCTGGTGCATTATGACAGTCTCCTGGAGAAAGAATCAGACAGGCTTTATAGTGTCAGTAATTGCTCTTTATCTGAGATGCCATGACCTTGAAGTAAGAGTAATTAATTCTGGAGGATGCAGGAGCAACCTTCATGTGTGTGTGTGTGTTGGGGTAGAGGGAGCACGAGGATTATTACCAGCCTACAAAAAAATAACTGTTTAAAAATGTAGCCTTTTCTCATTTTGCTGATGAATTTGAGCGCTAGATTTATGAATTTCTAAGTACTCAAGCTTATGCAGTACAAGAAAGTGTAGCTGAGCATTTGTGCTATAAGCTTAGGCTACACAAGAAGATGCAGGCAAGTGTTCTGGGCTTGGATGGAGCAGCAGCTAAACACTAGTGTTACAGTTCAGTACTGGTGTCTGTCCCATAGCAGAAGTCACTGGCCTCATTACATATCCTACCCTTCTATGTGAGAAGAAACCAAGACAAAAAACAGATCTAAAAGAAATCTAGGGAATACTTCCTATATTGTTCCCGACTTTCCTTGCCAGACCACATCTGTAATAGTATTGACCTGAAAGATGAGGACTCTTTGCAGAGAATGGAGCAACATTCATAGTGGAATACAATGATAAAGTGGTGTCTAGAAAAGGCACCATACCCCCAGAGATATGTATGAAAGCATGAATGTTGCACAGTAGGGGTACTGACTGGACTCCTGGTTGAAATGTGTTTTATTACCATCTTCCTTACCTGAGCTGTCTTATTAAATAACACTTTATGTTCATATTTTTAACCCTATAATTGTATACCTGCATCAACACCCGTGTTTCAACTTTTCTGTTATTTACTAAACTGCTTAGCTATTGATACGTCAACTATCACTTTATACAAATGAACAAACTTTCGGGCAGAATGCAGAAATGAACTACTGCACTTCTAATCATTTTAACATCAAAGTGCTCTCTGGTTTTATAAGAAGTCCTCTCCGCCTTTTGAAGTAAATTATTTACATACTGTCAGGTAACATGCAGAGACTAATCTATAATATCAACTACTACTACTAAAACATACAAAATATATAACTTTGTTTAATTCCCACCTTTGTAGTCCCTTATTTACTTAACAGTGCTATTGTCAGCTAATTTTCAGACTGTATCTAATCTCAGTGAGTCCAAGGTATAAATGCATAAAGTATCAATATGATAAATTTGATTCAGAATGACAGAAAACATCTGCTAGTCACAGAATGAAGACACTAATATGAAAGTATTCATCACTCTGTCATGTGGTGCAGTGTTCAATTAATCAGAACGTTCCAGCCCCACAGGCTGTTCTGTGGTTCATTACTGCAGCAGAAAATAACACAAGGGACAAATTATAGGATGTCTTTCCTAGCTGAAGCATCCATGTTCTTACAAGTGTTAGGTTAATATCTCTTTAGAGAAAAGTTTTGAACAGAGAAGCTAAACATTTCATTGATCTTTACTTTATAATGCATTTCTATAAAGAAACTAGAATTTTTACAGATAATCCTGCTCAAGAATGACAAAATAATTTCTGGAAGGTCTATGTTACTTGTACAGATGCAGACCTTAAATAATTCCTGACAGAGAGAAATAGAATTCTAACAAATCTTAAATCATCATACATACATTTTTACTTATTTTCTGAAACTGCTGTAGACATACACATCATGTTACTATCAAAATAAATAAATATCAACCCTTTGTTAGATGATGTAAGCTGAACTGCACATAACCAATTACTTAGCTGTGTTCCCTTCCCATGCCTTGCTGTTTTAATCAGTGCTATAAAAACTTATTTTTTCTTTTGTTTTATTTTCCCCATTTATACACTCCCCTGGCATTGATACAGTGTGTCCAGTTTCTAGTTAAGCAATACATCATGGCAAAAATAAGAAATTTGTATTGTACGCATAGATGAGGGAGTGAATTTTATACAGGGTTGCATTCTCATGACTGAACGGGATGGTGTATCATTAGTATGCAGTGACACTGTTTTTCAGATAAGCTCATTACCTTTTAAAATTAATGTCACTGTATAATGTAATATGCATAGCAGTTCCTTCACTCAGATCTAATGCAAGTCAACAAGGATGGTTTTCAAGATCTGTGTATGCACATACCCATGCACATTGTAACACATTTGCTGTAGACTGATACAACGTAATTACTGCCTGGGCAAGACTGGGATCTGGAATAACAAGATAAGAGAGATTTTAACGGGCAGAACGGGCACCTTTTTCTAAGTAATTGCAGTGTGAATTACCTAAAAGAAAAGAAGTCTTAACATTAGATTTTCTAGTTATTGGCAAGAAAAATGTTGTGTATTTTTCAGAAGTGTGCAGTCACTGCATTTAGCTGAGTTTTCATTGTGGCTACCAAACTCTTGTGTGGGAAATAATAGATTTCACTTCCTAAAAATAGTATAACGCAACTTAACTGGAAGTAACATCTGTCAGCTGTAAAATTGCTGGTAATTCACAATGGCAGAATTTTGTGTTAACATGTTAAAATAAGCTCTCTTACCACATTTTTCTCTGCATTAAATCAGTGTGTTTGCACAAAATTCTAAAAAAAAATGTAGCATGTTATAACGTTTTTACTTTGTCAGATTTGCAAGTTTTGATATACTTTCCCTTTAAACTGCATGTATCTTTTTCATTGCTTATTGTTTTTAAGGCTCTGTAAATTTCATGGGTTCATAGGTCAATACTAGGCTGATCCAGAGGTCCATTAGCTGTCTAGTGGACTAGCCACAAAACCCAAATCATAGGTACACACTGATATGAGAAATTTATACCAAGTTTCGCCCCCTTTCAATGAGGGTTTCAGGGGCCAGACCTGGGGTATATTTATGATTGCCCATCTATTCATCTGGGTTATGCTTAAAGAGGGGAAACTACTTTGCTTTATATTCAATCAGTCTATTCTATAAAAAAGGGATCCTCTGGGATATACATCTATCTTGCCAGCAAGTTCTATTTAAGTTTTAATGGAAGTAAAGATCTCTTGAGTGGGTGTTGAGGGAGTTATTAGTTTAGCAGATGTGCTGAAGGTCACACAAGGGACAGGATCCTTTCAGGCTTTGTAGGCAGACATAGGACACCTCTCAAGAGTCTGCAGGAAACAGAAGAGAGGGAGCATTGTATGGCAGTCTGGGTAACCCAAGGAAGTCATGCTCTTGATTTTTTTTTACTGAGAAAACTCTGGAGTCTCTGAAGCTGACTCATATACTTATATAAGTACATACAGTACATATTGCAGAATGATAATAACTTACTGAGATCTGAAATAAGTACCCTAGTGATTAGTCTGTCAAGCAAAAGGATTTCCTAATAACAGTGGATACATGATAATCAAAGGATAGTTCATTCTTAATGAAAGTGCCCAGATCCCTTATGGCTGAGCTAACTTTCAAATGGGTGTCACCTATGGTGTAGGTGCATGGGGGCTCAGTTTTTCCTAAGGACACAATTCTGAATGTTTTGACATTTAATTTTAGGTTGTGGCACAGGTACCACTTACTGGTGTGTGTCAGTCCCTCCTGAAGAATTTGGAAGTTGGAGGGAGAGTTAATGGCAGCTCCAAGTTTGCAGTTATCTGCAAACTTGGTCAGCCACAGGCTTGTGATGTTAGCTGTGACATCAGAAAAGTACATACCAAAGAGAAGTGGTCCTAGGACCAATCTCGCAGTGGGGGGACAACTCTGACAACTGCTCTTTTCAAAGAAAGAGTGGCTTCTACACTAATAGATGTGGTTCTGTCACTTAGCTAGTTTTCTATCCAGTGGATACATTGTGGGTTTACACTTAGTTTAGTTAGCTTATTGATAGTAACAGAATATGAGATGGTATCAGGTAGGCAGTGTGAACTGACTTGCCAGAGATTAATTCATCAGTGATATGTTGAAAAAAGCCCACCAGGATTAGGACACAGGGTCTTCCTTTAACAAAACAAAACTGGCTTGGGTCCAGGACTCATATACCCTCTGTTCCTTGTTAATAAGTTCCATAATGATGCATTGCATTGCTCTGCAGTTCTCCAGTCCTCTGGCATGAATCCACTGGAGAGGCAGAGGCTGAATAGGCTTAGAAGTGAGTCCACCAAACAGTGTCTGGTGCTGACAATAAGGTAGCCTGGCACACTATCAGGACCAACACAGCAAGTCTTTTAAGCTGTGAAGAGGGCATTCAGGGCCTGCTCAGACATGATCAGAGGAGGTGATCATGTGTCTCTGCTCGTAAGTTCTGGAAATTTAGGGGGGAGATACGAGAGAAAAGTTACAGCTGAATTTGTCCAATAATATGTTGGATGAGTAAGTGCTGTCTTGTTGTGTATTAGCTCTGAGCATTGCTGGGCATTACCTCTAAGGTTTCTGACATTGCTTTATGGTTGCTCTTAGCAGAAGTACCAATTCTGAATTTTACTTACTTTCGGAGGATTTGATTTTGTTTCTGAGTTCCTAATTTATCTTCTTGAGTTCATTTCTGTTGATGATGTGGTATTAAGTTTGTTTTATAAGCTATGGGTTTCTTTCTCTTATTGTACAGTTGGTTTATACCAGGGTTCCAACATAGGGTTTATTCCTGAATTTGGCATTGCATTTATGTCTTATGGAGACAGATACCTTGATGCATGGTTTGAAGCAAGCATAGAAACTTTCCACAAATGTGGCAGCAAATGAAATGGGGGCATTGAGGTGATGATGGCAAATAAACTACATCAGGTCATCAGTTAGTTAGAATAGTTTTCCCATAGAGTAGTTTCTAAAGACAGAAGATTTTGAGGCAAGTCAGTTTTTATTCTCATAGTGAGTTTTCTAGTGTTTCTGAACTGCAGTCAGATTTGACCAGTGAGGTGGTAGCCGTAGGTAACAATACTGATGAGAATCAGGTCCAATTTTTTTAACACCCTGGTTGGGACTTGAACCAGTTTGTCCAGGGAGCTAGCAGTAATGAAGTCCAGGCCATCTTTGCGCATATATATTTGATGTGGTGTAGGTTTCCTAGTTAATGGATGGACTGTTGATATCTCCCATGAGAATAGTTTAGGCTCAAAAGGGAGAACTGTCAGTTTGTTTAGATGTGACTCATGGACTGCAGGTGACTAACTGGATTTTGTTTAGATGTGCCTCATGGACTGCAGGTAACTATCCTGGCTTACAAGTCTGGACATGAGATGGCTTCTTAGGAATGCAGACACATCCTCTCCAATAATACCTTCATTTTCCACATAGGGTCTAAATGAGTGGTTGGCACTAAACCCTACACTGTCATTGTTTCTATCACTGTTCTGGAGCCATTTTTCACTAACTATATCAATACCTATATTTTCAACAGTTAAGAATGCCTGTAAGAAGTGGAACATCTTTATTAGGATTCTAACATTGAGCAGTGCTGATAAAACCAACCTCTTTAGCTGTTGATGATGATCTTTTAACAGATTACCTAAAAACAGCAGCTGATGCCATGGCTGTCCCTGTATCCATACTGATAAACCAATCCAAATCTGAGAGACGTGTTCCATCCATCTGGAAAAAATCCTATATATCTACAAACGTGGCACATCAGCAGACTTTTCCAACTATAGACCTATTACCATCCTATTGCCTCTGTCAAAAATACAGGAAAAATGCATTGCTCACAACTTGTGCAGTACTTTAAGTCTAACAGCCTTCAGTCCAAACCAAGCATGGCTTCAAACCTCACCATAGTACTACCACTGCTCTCAGCTTCATCAGTATCATAAACCAACATAGGAATGATGGCAACCTGGAATGTTGACTATCTTAGAGTTATCTAAAGCATGTGACACCATATCCCAGCAACATGAACTTCCTTTCCTCAGCCTCACCAATCCCCATCTCTTCAGGTTCCATAGCTATCTGACTGACACATAGCAAATAGCCAAATGGAAAAAGAATCTCGCCTTCTTCCTACCAGTCATTGTCGGTGATCAATTATAAGCTCCCTATTTATTCAAAGTTTTTATAAACAAACTACATAATAAGAACCACCTTACCAGCTTAATTCAATATGAAGATAACTCAATTTTTATATGGGCAGCCCCATCCCTATCATCATCATTACGGAAACTTAGCTAAAAGATGCAAATGCACTTTTAAATCCTGAAAAAAAAATGAAATGCAATCTTTCAAAAGAACCTCATCCAACAACACAAAAACAAAACCCAAACAAAACTTCTGGGCATATGGCTAATACATATTGCAAGCCATTAAAAAAACACACCAGAAACTCATCTCCCTCTGCCTGACAGACGTGTGACAAACACTAGCATTTACCTATCTTCTTCCATCCCTACTACATGCCTTACCTATTCTTACACATCTAAATACTGCAATTAAAGCTAAACTCTCTATTTGTTACAATATAATATTCAAATTTAATGCCAAACTTCCATATGGGACTCATCATTGCAGGGCCTTAATACAACTAAACTGGTTTGTGTTACTCAACTATTTAACATACTCATAACTTAATACTACACACAATCTTACACATACACCTGGAAAATGTCCAGCACTAAAAATACCCTGCAGCACTACTCTCTGGGTAGAGATCTTCACTCAACCAATGAGCTCTTAGTAATCACAACAAAGTCTAATAACTCAAAAGGGGACTCACTATACTTCCATTACATTACTAAACTCTGGAACACTGTCCCAACATACCTAAAACAGACCATAAAACATTCTGCTTTCAAGCCCCTATTAAAATGGCGCATAACCCACATGTGGTCATGCACATGCTCCTCACCTGGGTAACTGCATTTTCCTTTGTCAGCTCAAAACTGCTATCCCTTTATAACCTCTGTCTCCTTCTGCACTACAAGCCTTTCTACTACTCCTTCTCTGTCTACTGCTTACATTAATCCCAACTTTAATTTCACTTCTTTCTGGCCTCCGACTTTCTCCTTCTTCAAATATTCTCCACCACTCTTTTATAACCAGATTTTATGTCACTATGTACTCAAGTATTCTTACCCCCACTATCATCAACTCAATGGTTATATAATACCTCTCTCCCTCTTCTAGTTTAGTCGGTCAACAGATAATAGTTAATGTTTCACACTCCTTGCCTCAGTTTTATTTACTCCTAACATCTATACTCTAACCCTCATTACCCATGTCTTATAAGTCATATCTGATGTCTCTTTGCACAGGAACTGTTTGCACACCAAATGTTTTATACTTAAAACTTAATAGCATGTCACCACAGAAGAAATACCTGTTTTACCTTCAGATAATCTCACTACAGACAAATTACCTGTTTGTATCTAGATATTTTAAGAACTATATTTATTTTTATATTTAACATTTGTTTACCGGGAAAGTCCGACTTGGAACGAAGCCAACCAAATGTCTTTGTAACATAGGAGGAAACCAGAGCACCTGGAGTAAACCCATACGAATGCAGGGGGGACATGCTGACTCCACACAGAAGGCACTCCAGCTGAGAATCAAACTAGAGAACCTCTTGCTGTGAGGTGACAACGCTACCGCTGCACCATTATTACTTAGTAAAAAATGTGTTTTGTCATGGGTGTTGCTTGTCTGGTCAGGATAAAACAGATGAACATTTGTGGGTTCAGTTCAAGCAGCTTTATTACACACAAACACATCAGGAATGAGGCTTTGTAACTTAAATAAATTTATAAACAGACTGACTACCACACTTATACATGTTAAGACTGGCTGTTCTCTCAAAATGGCACTGCTGCCTACACGTGCTCACTATTTATGTGCACGTGCTTACATCTGGAAATGCTTCTTAAAGGTACATGCACAAGCTCTGATCTACATCCTCCCTCTTTGAAAAATAGTACTTATATGAAATGACAGTATTCAATGACATGCAATTTACTGAAATGATCTTTTGGCATGCAATTTTACAAAACTAATTCTTTGACATGCAATTAGACAAAATCAGACACATATAAAACAATTATGTCCAAGTTGCTGTGTATTTTACACTAGGTCTAGATATATGACCCGTCCATGTTAACATAAAATTCAGAATTGGATCCAGCAATGGGGACTGTCTTCAAGGTATATTCAACTTTGGGGACAACTGGGACATCATCAAGAATGAGAATGGATACTGTTACATGTTCGTCAGTGCGAACATTGTCTGGGTTGCTCTGAGATCTAGAGTCTGTATCATAGGTACGATGCTGCAATATAATTTCTGATACAAGAAGAAGATGTGTGCGGTTTCTCCTGTACTCTATACCCTCAGATTCCACTAAGTAGGATCTCGGCTCGGTACATACACCTCTCACTTGACCAATTTGATCAAAGCCTTTTGCCATTTGCATCCTCACTGCCTTTCCTTCTTTTAACGGATGAAGAAATCTGCTTGTTTTATCATTGTTGGACTTCTGAGAAGAACGCTTCTTAAAAAGTTGGGCTTTGATTGCCCTGTTTTTAGCATTAGGCACCAACAAACTAGAACTAATAGGCAAGGTTGTTCTGGTTTGCCTAAATAGAAGTCTCTGAGCAAGCGAGCCAAGTAGGTTGTCACGGGGTATATTTCTGAGATTGAGTAATTCAAGAAGATATTGCTGTTGTCACACTTTGACCTCTCCAGTAATTGCTTTTTACTATGTACTTCATGTTCTGCAAGGTCGTTTGACTGAGGATATTCAGGACTACTAGTAACACGGATAAAGTCCCACTCTTTAGCAAATCTCTGAAACAACTGACTGGCAAACTGAGAACCATTGTCAGAAATAACTTTCTGTGGACTACCATGGACCAAGAAATTATGTTTCATCTTAGTAATAACAGCAGTGGATGTTAGGTTAGGTAGCAAATTGATCTCAAACCAGTTCAAATAAGAGTCTACCAACACTAAGTAATATTGGCTGGTCCACTCGAATATGTCAGTTGCTACTGTTGACCAAGGTAGTTCAGGAATTTGGCTTAGCTGAAGTGGCTCTTTTTGCAAATGCAGCTTAGTACTGTTGCACAATGAACAAGAAGAAAGCATTTTATCAATGTCTTTTGCTAAAGACCGTCTAAATACTAGTTCACTTGCCCTTCTTTTGGTAGAATCAGAATCTGGGTGGACATGATGCAAAATCTGAATGTATTTCTGCTGTAAGGAAGTAGGAACAATAACTTTTGGACTTTGAAAATGGTATCATCTTCTATCAGCATCTCATCTCTGTATGGAAAGTAAGTTTGCACTTCTGGCAGTACACAGGATTGCTTTGATGGCCATCCTATGTTAACAAAGTGGTTGAATTTGGAAAAATTGGATCAGGCTTTGTATGATCTCTCAGCTCATCAAGTCCTGTGGTAGAAAAAGTATGCACTTCCATGACATCAAAGTCAAGATTCTCTGCATCAAGCTGTTCTGTGGTATTTCTGGGTGATATGGATAAGGTATCAGCCAGATAAAGAAGTCTGCCCTTTTTACTGACCATTTTGAAATTGTACTTTTGCAATTTAAGCATCATTCTTTGTAGTCTTGCTGGAGTGGAATGCATAGGGTTCTGTAAAATAGTGACTCGAGGTTCATGGTCAGTTTCTATCTGGATTGCTCAGCCATAAATATCATCATGGAACTTTGAGCATTCGAACACAATTGTCAAAAGTTCCTTCTTAATTTGAGCATACTGCATCTCAGTTTGGATAAGAGTTCCAGATGTATAGGCAACAAGTCTGCCCTCTTGAATAACTGCACCAAGTCCGAACTTTGAAGCATCACAGGAAAGAACTACTGGTTTATGGACATCATAGTATCTTAATGTAGACAGGTTAGAAATTTGCTGTTTGAGGTTATCAAATGCTCTCTGGTGTTGTTCTAACCATGACCATGCAACATTTTTGCGTGTCAGCTCTTTCAAAGACACTGATAACTCACTAAAGTCAGGGATAAATTTGCTCAAATAGTTAACCATACCAAGAAAACACTGTTATGCTTGGAGATTGTCTGGAGCTGGCATCTCAAGAATGGCTGCTTGCTTGGAAGGATTTAATCATAAGCCTGTACTGGTAAATAAATTATCTACATAAGCAACTTCTGGTAGTCTGAATTTGTACTTCACAGGATTGAGCTTTAAATTCACTTCATGTGCTCTGTCCAGAATAGTCCTGATACTTCTGCCATACTCTGCTTCACCATTACCTCCGACCAGTAAATCATCAACTATTATTGCACATGGGTAGCATGCTGAAAGACTTCATTGACAGAATTGATTCCACAAGGCATCCTGAGGAATTTGTATCTACCAAATGGGGCACTGAATGTATTCAGTAGTGAAGATTTGTGATCAAGCATTACTTGACAAACTGAACTCTTTCCATCTAAGGCAGAAAAAAACAGTGGAATTTAGCATGAGGGTTGCAATCTCCTTGACTGTACACATAGGATGATGAGGTCTTTTAATGCCTTGTTCAAGTCTCTTGGGTCAACACATATTCTGATTTCATCTGAATTTTTCTTAAGAGCAGCTACCATGGAAGACATCCACTCAGTTGGTTCTGTGACGGACAAGATCGCACCTTGCTGCACCATTTTGTCTAACTGGACCTTGACTTTGCCCTGCATAGCTATTGGAAGTCTTCTTGCTGGTCTGACCACTGGACTGACCTCTGTGTGTACTTTCATAGAGTACACAACTGAAAGTTTGCATAGCTTGTTGTTGAACACATCAGCATACTCTGAGAAAATAGTGTCACTGAAGCTTGGAAGGGGGACATGTGCTTACATGATGTACTTCTTTGGTAAAAGAAAGGAGTTTCATTCTCAAACTGTCTCTGAGACCTAATAATGACTGCACAGGTCTTCAGACTACATAAAATTACAAGCTGTAACTTTTCCCAGCCGAATAACATGAAAGCACTACTGACCCTTCGGTTTGAATCTCTTCACCTACATAAGCAGCATGCTTCGCACAATTGCCCAAATTAAGTTGCTCACCAGCTCTCACTTTAGCAAATGTTTCTGCTGACATTACATTACACTTTGAACCAATGTCTACTTTGATCTCTGTGGGCTTACCATTGATCAGGACAGTACAAAATACGTCATTCTTTGCCAACAATCTACTATATTAACCTTTCCACTAACCACTGATACACCATCTACATAGAAAGTAGAGTTGCAGCTCTCTACATGATCAACTTGCTTTTTTGAGTGACCTTTCTTAATAACTGAATGAGGCTTGCTTGATTTACAAAATGTTCGAAAATTATTCCGTTTTTTTACACTTGTGGCATTGCTGATCAAATGCTAAGCACTTGTCTCTTTTAGACTCATGACTGGCTCCACAATTATGACAGTTAACAATAAGACTTGACATGGGTTTTGTTGACTCACTCTTATACTGTACTGAGCATGCCCTTTTTACTCAGCTAGTTTTAGAACTTGCTAGAAAGCTAGAATGTCTCCCAAGAAGACTGCAGGGGTTGCTGCTGCCATGTGCTTAGGCTTGTTTCTGATTGCCACGTGTTGCATGCTGTCTATATTTGCTCTAGAGGCTGTTGAAACCATCCTCATCACTTACAAGCATACTTGTGTGTCATTTTGTGAGCTCAAGGATTTGTCAAATCTCTATGGCTTTGCTTAATGTTAAATCACTGTCACAAAGTAAAATCTTTCTCACTGCATCACTATTAACACCACACAGAAGCCTGTCCTTTATTAACTCATCTTTCAAGTCACCAAATCTACACATTTTAGCTTTGTTTTTCAAGTCAGTGATAAAAGCTGCAAAAGTTTCACCTGGCTTTTGGTCTCGTATAAAATAAGTGCCTGATGAAAAAAGATTTGGGACATGTAGAAAGTAGAAAAAGGAGGTTGATTAGGATGATGAAAATGATATAATACACACATGCATGTGTGTGTATATATATATATATATATATATATATATATATATATATATATATATATATATGTATATGGATCACCTACAGAACACCATCACCCATATAGCCGACGCCATATGGTTGACACTCACAATATCGACAGCGCCAGAACTTCAGAAAAAGCCCCCCACACACCCCACGTACCTTTAATATACCAACTCCGAGATCACACTACAGTGCAAGAATAGAAATTTTTCCATTCCGCAGTATTGGGAGATGGCATTTCCCCATTGTCGATATTCTGAACGTCAGCCATATGGGTGTCAGTGTTGTGAGCTGTCGGCGTTCTGTATGGGACCTATATATATATATATATATATATATATATATATATATATATATATTCACTTTATATCCTCAAAATACTGAAATGCTGAAATTCAGTCTTTCGAAGCTATAAAGTTGAAACCTTAAAACAAGGAAAACTCAAAAGCGTGAAATTCCAAATTTCGCACACTGGAGATTTTGAATTTTGCTCTTCTACTCCACATACACACATCTTCCTCCCCACTCACAAACACAAGCTCTCTACTACATAAAATCAGGCAGGCAAGCCCCCCTGCACCCCCCACACCCTCCCTACTTAAATATTCTAACTCCAATGTCGCACTACATACAAACACACACACACCACCACACAAGCTACATTCTCCTCGCACACACACATCACAGCAACAAAACACACTAACACACACCACAGCCCCTACACAAAACCCTTAACACATACACACTTACCTGAATCCATAACCACAGCAAAACCTCAGAAGTGCAAAATTCAAAACCTCCGGTATTCGAGGATTTAAATTTCGCACTTCTAAAGTTTTGCTCTTTTCAGGTTTCCACTTTATGGGCTCGAAATACTGAATTTCGATATTTCGAGCTTCTAAAGTGAATCCATATATATATATATATATATATATATATATATATACACACACACACACACACACACACACACACACACACACACACTGGCACAGTCAAACATGTGCATTTAAACACAAAGTACTTCTGATTTTCTTTTCTTAATGTTTTTAATGTAAAGGCAGACAACAAACGCATCTATCCATCCACAACACCCTTTCCCATTTTTGCATAACAGATCAGGGTGTTGCTTTCTTAGTGACAATCATCTAGAGCCAAGGTTTACACCACTGAGTAGCCAGCCCTGCTGTGAAAATTCATCCACACCACACACTCACACCTATGGCCAACTTAGAGTGTCCAATCCACCTACTGCATATCTTTGGAATGTGGGAGGAAACTTGAGCACCCAGAGGAAACACAAACGGACACAGGGAGGACATGGAGACTCCACACAGAAGGCACCCCGGCTGAGAATTGAACCAGGGAACCTCTTGCTGTGAGGTGACAGCACTAACTGCTGTGCCACTGTGCTACCCACATAGCAAATGTATGTTAAAGTAAATTCAGTTGAATATTACAGTTGTCATCAATGGTCACATTTTCCTTCTGCCTGGAAAATGGTCATACACTCTACTGCTGTAAGCATTGACTCAAAATCAGTGGCAGTCTCTTACTATGGATCTGTGTAGCAGATATGCATCACCTTCACGATGGATGTCACAAAAAAGCATAAAAGACATTTTTATAAACAGTATCAGTGCACCTAGTTGATAGGGTTGTCAATTGTCTCTCTTTCTGCAATTCTGTCTTGTGTGTGTGGGTGGGAGTGGGACCTGAGAATGGTAAATTTGTTGATACTTTACAAGAAAAAATATTTTCTGACTTTTCTGTAAATGTCACAGAAATCTCTTATTCTACATTTAAGTTATCTTCACATATAAACTATTACAAATAACCAATATTTAAAGCTTAGCAGTTTAATACTGTGATGCTGCTGCATGTAAAGTTGTCAGAAGAGGTGATAACTGCCTTTAAACCCCTGACAGATCTAATTGCTTTGTTTTGCTATGAAAGGGGAGTGTTAAGTTTATCTGCTCTGTGCAATAAAATAGTGGGAAACAGTGCCACAGCTTTCTTTTTTATAGCAGCTGAAGTGCTCCTGACATTACAGGATTAATTACCCTTCTAAGGTTGACAGCAGTACTTGACAGGCTAAATTACATATTTGTCTGTGCCAGTAGTATGTGTGACAAAAGAAGATACTGCCAGCACAGCTAGCTGAAATTTTGTAAATAATTGTATGTCACTGGTGAATATCAAAATGATTTATACAAGATGTTTGTGTTAAAACTGTATTAGAACTGTATGTCATGTGTATATCAAACTGCTTGTACAGACTTGTGTGTTGAAAAGGTATCTGTAGAGTGCTGTGTTTGAAATGTAACCACAGTGTGCCTAACTGGATGAGAACATAAATGTACCTGCACTATTGTAACTGTTTAAATGTATATGATTAACAGAGGAAACTGGAGGGTTAACCTCAGTCCAGCAAAATTTAGAAAAAATATCTGGAATTACGTTACTTTACAGGCTATGCAATAAAGAGGCTATCTCTCAAGTTTTCAATGCAATGCAGCTAGAGACACAACGTCTGTACTAGGAAGCTTTCTGTATTGTCAGTGGAGTGAACTAATTGCTAATTTTGAAGCATGAAGGAATGCAATTGTTTCATGACTTCCAGCATCTGCCAAAGATCTCAGCAAAAGTCCTTGTCTGTATATTTTTACAGGTACATGCTAAATGCTGCCAGCTTCTAGCAATGGAGGTTTTGGCCTGGGAACTAGAAGTCAGATGACCAGAAATGATGACATTCTTAAAGCTATCCCAGCAGTAATAGATATTAATTTAAGAAGTCTGTTAGTGAGACAGAGCATTCTGTATTCTGTCTTGGACCTGACAACAAAAAGACTTATTTCTAGGGAATACTATAATTCTCTTATATATAGTCAGGAATATAGTAAAACTTAGTTTAGATGATTTTCTTTATTTGTGTGAGTCTGTACTGCAATGCTATTTTAAATATTTCCTGTGGTTTTGAACTCTGATGTCACTTTGAATATATATTTAGTATTGTCTTGTTCTTTTTTATTTATTAACATCCAAAAGGCATTTATAGGTAAAGTGGCAATCTTACAAACTGTCTATAAGTGTACATGCTATACTGGCAAATTTATTATGGGTGCTGGGGAATAGCTAATGGTCCCCATTAACAAAAGGCACTTGGACTTACCTTGTAACTGATTTAGCCGAAATCAAAGCTAGAAATCAGCATAATTACCATACCACCAAAAGTGGTTCTCTAACACTCTGCAGCCTAACATTGCAAGACTAATGTTCAGAAAGTTAAAGGGTTAGTGTGAAGTATTGAAAAAAGCTGGAGTGATTTGTGTTGGTGTCAGGATTCTTTTGACACATACTAGAGTAGCAGGAAAGTTATTATGTATTTTTTTAATCCTGGTAGGTTCAAACTAGACACATGAGTTAGGGACTGGTTAATGGAGCTGCCTGTACATGAAACAGTGAAATGATTGGCTCTGCTGTTTAATGCAATGTAATTCTGTGTTGGAGGACTAATGTGTATTTCAGTGAAATAAGATGTAACTACCATTTCTGAAAACAAAAATACATTAATATGACGATTATTTTTTTCCTAGGGTCAAAGCGGATACTATGTGTGGTCAGTGGATATGAAAGCTGTCCTGTTATAATAAATGACTCTGTTATTTGCTATTGTAATTATGCCAGGACTAATGTGTATTTTGGTGAAGTAAGCTGGAAAACAAGCTGTGAATAATATTTCTGTGCAATATATATATATATATATATATATATATATATATATATATATATATATATATATATTACTGTAACCATTATTTATTTATTTATTTTCATTCTAACAGGGTCAAGCCAGATACTTTGGGCAGACAATGAGCACTGGGGGATGTATGTGGATAAAACAATTGGTCCTGCTATGTTGTTGTTATACTACTGTTTTTTGAGGAATGATGTGTATTTGGATGGCATAAACTGGAGTACAAGTTATGCCTACTGTCTGAGTGTAACAATAATACATTAATATAAGCATCATTTTATCACAATCAGATGTCTGAGGTGTACACAGTCAACAAAGTGGCTATAACTGCTTGATGGATGAGGCATAGAGATCATCTGTGAATGAAGGTGACTGTTTTCATTTGTTCAGTTTATACAGTCATTAATCTTTGTCTCTGCATGTTTAATATACATATTTGTGATAAGCAACTTGGATTAATTTTTGAAATCGATCTGGTTCAAGTACATTAATTTCAAAAGGCTACTGCTAGAAGTTACAGAGTTACAGGAGGTGCAGGGATTTATTATCAGTAGGGTTTAGTCAGGAATAATTAAGTAGTTTGAAGATGAGTACCTAAAGTGGTAGTGAAAGGTTTAGTTAAATAATGAAAATATGAGTTGATAGATGTAGTGACTGTTAATGGGAGTATTTAACTTAAATGTATATGCCACTTCTGGTAGTGGTAGGCTTTAATATTTAAGGCAGAGCAGCAAAAATATTGGATAGATAAAAGTAGTAATTAGATAAGCATAACAAAGTGATAATGGTAAATGTAACAATCTAACAACGTTACAAAATGTAACTAAAATAAATTGAGAGCAACAAATTAACCACATAAAAGTTAAACAGCAACAAATATTTTGGTAGCAAGCAAGAATGAGAAAGGGTTACTAGCAGATAGGGCAGAAAGCCAATAGTCTTAATAGTGGCTGCAATCTCATAGCAAGAACAGTCTAGCCACAAAATAGTATGCCCAAAGAATGAATAGCAGTGAAATAGCATATGACTTTGGAAGATCAGGAAAAGTGAATAAAAAACAGCAGGTAGCAAATAATATCAAAAGCCCAAAAGACAACAAAATAACAATGCAAAAAGCAAATCTGCTTAATATCAGACAACAGTTCAATGACAGGGGGCATTTCAGCAGTGATACTGTTAAGCAGAAGCAATAATAAAATAGCAGTAAACTCAACAAGATGGATAAGAGTACAAAAACTATTTAATACAGGATATCAGTACAGCAACTGACAACTCAGCAATAAGTAGGAAGCGCAAGGACACAAAAGTGAAACAGTAATTAACCTAATAAATCTGGTAAAAATGCAAAACAGTGAAACGGCAAAGAATCATGCATAAAAGAAAACAACTCAGTAAGGAGTAGTGAAAGCACAAAGAAAGTGGTTACCCTATCAGGAAACAAGGTGTTTTACCTTGTAGCTAGTCAGTTGATAAGGAAGTGTCATACCTAGGAGCTGGTAAAGAAGAGGTCACAATTATGCCTTAAAGAGCTAGAATAATAAGCTAACAATGTCACTGCACTGTCCTTTGCGGAGCTAGGATAAACCTAAATGATGAAAAGTGCTTGATGAGAGCTCTTCATCCTTCCTTTGTGTGTGTGTGTGTGTGTGTGTGTGTGTGTGTGTGTGTGTGTGTGTGTGTGTGTGTGTGTGTGTGTGAGCCTTATCTCAGCAGAATAATATGGCGGGTTGTGCAACAGTTCTTTATTTACAGTGCACAGGTTCCTGCTGGAAGGGATGCATTGCTGACTCAGCTCAACAGAAAACACAGAGCCATATAACAGTCTTATTGACACCATAAAAGTTCCTTCTGTGATAGGAAACTGTCAGTCAGGATCACAACCACGGGAGCAGTCCATAGCAGATTAGCAGGAGAAGACAGCAGCTGTTTCTCCTCTCGCCAGGAACTTAGCAACAATAGTCCCAATCCAGTTTAACCAGGCAGGTGGGTTCCTGAGCTCACTTCGGGCCTAGTAGTCTGAAGCCAGATGTAAAACATGGCTTAACAGTAGCATATCTTCCTCCTTCCTTATCCCTTATTTGCTGTGTAAGTATGCACAGTGATGCTCAGCTCAGCTTATTTTTTCTGTAAGACAGTACTAGCCACTGGGTCAGAGGTACTCAGTGCTGATGCTGCACCCCCCTGTCATGCCCTCTACATGATATCAAAAAAAAAAAAAAAAAAAAAAAGATCCTTTAGATATGGAACTCTTCAATAATAGAGGAGCAAAAGTTCTGTTTTTTTTTTTTTTTGCAAATATTTTTACTTTTCTTCTTCTCGTTTTGTTTGCATATTTCAGTTCCAGTCATTTCACAAGTCACAATTCAGTTACATAGTAGGAGAAATACAGTCATATTTAGGTACATCTTTTTGCAAGAGAATTTTTAGTGCTACAACAAAATACTCAATATAGATAACATTCTATATACATATATATAACAAGTACTACAGAAAATCAACTTCCGATTAAGATTTGTGTCACACTTTACATACTGTTCATAACAACTACATATGAGGTTTAGATTAGACATAAACTCATGAAAGGATATGTCTTATGCCCTTTCCAGTTTACATTCACAATAATTTGTCTTTTCTTGTCTATCTATTCTTTTAAAATATAATCCAGGAAAAGACTCCAGTATTTTAGAAAATAGGAACACTTACTTTGGTTATTTGTTATTAATTTATGTGCTGATTTATATTTTAGTGCCAAACTTCTGAAGCCCTTCCATGACAATTTGCTTTTATCTAACCAGTTCTGAGTAATGTACAATTTTACTAGAGAAAATAAGGTAAATAAAATATGCAGATTATGTTTGGGTAAATTTTGAGAGGTGATATGCAAAACTGCAAATTCTCATGATAATGTGGATAGTTGTCCCATCTTGTCTAGTCTGACTCTCAGTGAGCACCATAATTTATAAGTACATTTACAGCTCCAGAAGATATGGAAAAGATTAGCAATTTGTGAATAAGCAACTTCCAAGATGAGATTGCTGAATATTTCTGGGGTAAAGTAAGCATTATTGGTTATCACTGAGTAAACATGAGTTTCTTAAAAGGGATCGATTTTAATGTTGTTTTGCTAGATTTAGATTTTTGCTTTTCAGTAATATCTTTTTGAGTTTTTCAACCCAGTATTTTGAATACAAAATAGATGGTTGATAGCTAAGGGATACTATAAGCCTATATGCATTTCATAGCATTTTTTTTTCTTTAAGGATAGAAAGTTCCATAATGTATTGCATATATTTATGTCTTTATCGTTTACTTCAAAATCTCCTATTATTGAAGTGCACAGTTCTTTAATTTGCCTTAGCATTATGATGTATCCTTTCAGAAGGTTAAGGACATTCCTTGTGTCCTCTAAAGATTTTTTCCTGTGTCTGTAAATATCCCAAACATTGCACTTATTAATGAGCAGATAGTTGTCCAACTTTATCATCTTGTTATTTAATTTGAGGTTTGGATTCAGATGTATTGGATGTAAGTATTTGTTAAGTTTAGTGCTGCCATTATTTTTTGAAATCTAATTATTCTATGTTTTAACGAGATATGAAAAATGTTGTCCTTTAGATTTTCATGATTTATAAATGGAAGGGCTTTGGGATTGATTTTACTGTGTTTGACATAGTCATACCATAATTTAATCTACAGTGGATACCATTCTTTACCCTTGGGATTATATTCAGCAATCAACAATTCAGCAAGTCCTCCCTTTTCTTTAGGATACATTAACTTCTGATAGCTGATTCTGACAGACTTAGGATACCAGATAAACTTAGCTAAAGCTACATTTAGTTTTCTAAAGAACTATTAAATTTGTTGCATTGAGTTGAAATAATAACTTTGGGAGAATATTCATATTTATAATTGCTGCTTTTGAAAGAAAGGATATCTTCATTTTTCCCATCTCTGGATATCCTGTTCAATGTCAGCCCATATCTTTAGCAAATTATTCTGCATGAATAGTTTTGGTTATGTTCAAAGGATATCCCTAAGTATTTTAGTGAGTTTTTCACTTTTATTTCCAAAACAGGAAAATATGAAACAGTATGTCCTAATGGATTGAGGGAAAATCTGGGATTTTGATGGATTAATTTCATAGTTTGAAACTTTTGAGAAGCTGTTAACTGAGTCTAGAATTTTTCTCAAGTCAATGTTAGGGACTGGAGTAGCACTAAGTTCTAACAAGTCTATATTACACTGTCGAAAAACTGGGTCTATATTACCTTGTCGAAAAAACTCTTTAGCAAATGCCTGTTTGCTGACCAATAAACATTGAAATCTAAGTTCTTCGAAAAGCCACTTCAGCAGATTTTTTCCTAGGGGAAAACCTTGTTTGGCCAACCAAACCCCAGACCCACTTTCAAACCCATCAAAGTGGGGGGCTTTGCCTCCCCAACTAAATATACCAACTCCAAGATCGCACTACAGTGAGGAAAAGTGCAAATTCCCGATGATGGTCAAGCATTTTTCCCCTAGGAAAAAATTCACTGAAGTTGCCATTCATAGAAGTTTGATTTCGATGTTTATTGTTCAGAAAACAAGCATTCGCTGAAGAGGTTTTTCAACAACGTAATATAGACTTGTTCTAACACCAATAGATGCCCCTCAATGTGAGACCAAAAAAAAAAGTCCATTTGATCTGGTGTGCCTCAGCAATAGAAGAGTTCCATGTCCTAAAGCCTGTCCCTGCCCTGAATCTCTACATGAAACACATTCTCTACATAAGAGCTAAAAGAATAAAAAATGGAGCTGACAGTTGTGATCCCTAACACATTGCACCTGGAACAGCTGCCTTCTTTGCCTAACCCTAGCTATGTTACTGCCTTAAATAAATATGTTACTTCTTATCTCCTCCCACAGTTTAGATAGTAAATCCATTTGCAGAAAAAATACAAATAGCTCTAACCAAGAATTTTTTAACCTCCAAGAAAAAAACAAATTCAAAGTAAAACAGCAAGTATAAAGCAAAACAAATTGCAATAAAGCTAAGACTAAGACAGAATGCAAATCTTCAAACTATAAACCAAGAAGTTCAAAACTACCAAATCTATATTATGCTTTATGTTGAACTGTGTAGCACAAGGTGCGGACTGGTTGCACTACAAAATCAGGAGAAAAGGCAATCTTGTTATGCATCAAATGTGCCAATTTGCTCCACAATCAGGAAAAAATAACAGCCTCATCATGCAACTCTCTGTCATTAAAGAGGGCCCTTTATGAGCTTTTCTAATCTAGTCTCACACTACAGCATACACAGCATCCTCACTGAATGCCAGAAAATGATAACAGCTTTAAAAGCTGTAAAACACCTGATGCTGCCACATAAAGCTGTTAGTCCATCATAGGTATACTTGGTTTCTGTATGCAGTTTGTGTGGTAATGTTAGGTATTTTAAATGTTTCAAAGCTGTAAAAATACTTTGCTTTCCTACACCTTTTTTTCTTCATAACTAGAAGTACAGTAGGACAGCTGAAGCTCCATGCACTGTGAAGAATTGCTATTGAGATTTTGCAATCATTGACTTGTCATGTGCTCTGACATGGCTGCCAAGTATCATCTCTTGTCCTTTGCTTCACTCCTTTCCTTACATGAATTTCTTGACACTCATGCCTCAAACACATAAGTTGGTTGTTATCAGAAACATGATCCTAGTCCTCTGTGTTACACTCATTATACTGTATCAGCTGCACAGCTGCTGCAGTAACAGCTGGAATGTCATGTATGAGTGAGATGCTAAAATGGCAACACCAGAATTATTACTTTATAGTTCTTGGTGGGGGAAGGAAATAAAGGTTCAGACAACAGCTTCTGATTTGTATGCAGAGCTTCCATGCTGCTACCCTACAATTTGCATTTTTTTTCTACTAATTATACAACTGAAGTTGCAGCACATATGATAAAATTAACACCAAAAACATTCAGTAGTGCTTAGAATACTATAAGCATTCATGACTTTGATTGCAGCTACTGCCATTGCTAAGTCACTTATATTCTTTCAGTTTCATCTCTGTGCTTGACAGTAGGACTCTTGCCACTGCTGAGATGTGCGAAGTGTTGCCCCACAAAAAAAAATATGTATACCATAAAGTACATTGTGTATTGCCTCATTCAAGTTATGAGAACCTAAAAGTAAGTGAATACATTATATGTGGAGTTCATTCTTTCTTTCACAACAAACTAAAAAACTAATATCTATGTGTCATTTTGATGACAGTAGCTGCTTTGTTTTAATGTTTCTGTACTGAATGAACTTTTCAGTATGTGATCTCATGGTTTAAAGTGTTAAAGCAGGACATCACATTGTCGTAAATCAGAATTTAGGCATTTTCCTGAGAGATGCATAATCACAATTACCAGGACACCATGGCAATCAACTGAAGCTTAAAAAGGTACTCACAGCACTGTGTGGCTATTGATCAATGCTGCTGACATCTAACAACTGTGGACTAATCAGTTCATTGATTTGTTTTGCCTGCCATATACATGCTAGCAAATCTTGTTGTTTGTTTTTGGTCTGTGTAACAATTATTCATTAAAGAAAGTCTAACTGATTAAAGCAGAAACCCAGACATTTGAGATATGATTCATGGTTAGTCATACACAGTGAACTTAATATTCACTATTGGTTTAAGCTGACCTTTTAGGAGTCACTCAAGTTTTGCAGTCAGTACCAATCTGTTTCCTTCTCTTCCACAATGTATATGCACACATACACAGACAAATCTTTTTATAGGGATTAACTCCCTTTGTTTGACATATCTGTCAGCTGACTGTAACTACACTGGTATATTTTTGTCAACCTACAGGTTTATTAACAAGGAGGACACTATTTGTGCAATATCACATACGGTGGTGATATGCAAGCTTAGACACTGTTGACCAAACTCAATAGATAATGGGTAGTGCGGTGGTGGGTAGCCTGTCCCCCTATAAAACCATTCTCTTTTTGTATTTTTAAGGAAAGTCAATAAATATGCTGTTCAACACCTATGCTTCAACAGAATACATTCTGATGTCAGTGGCCATCGGTGACAAGTCAGATGATCCTATATAGAAAAAGACAGCTCACAGAGTTATTATAAACAGAGATATCAGGTGTGTATAAATAGAGATATCAGGTGTGTATGGGGTGCAGGATAGCATGTTGTGTTTTTATATTTTAAAAAACATTAATGAACATGAAATTTGATGTCTGTGCATCAAAGGAATGGATTTGATGTTATTGTACATCAATGAATAGACAGACAGATAAACAGACAGGCAGATATACATACAGATATGCTGGTATATCACACAATCAAATATGTGTTGTGATAGGAAAATTTACAGCGATTGTATTAAGATCCTGCTCCATTCTAGTGTAATTGTTTAACCTGACCTTGATATGCAGTCATCTTCTTTACTAAGAACTTAAAAAACCAAGACTGCTTTTTTGTTTGAGTTTACAAAAAATTTGATCAAATAAGTGAAATATGTTGGATCATAACTTCTCCCTTGAGATAATTTAAATTGTTATGCAGTGCAGCATATGGCTGGACCCATAATTGTCCTACTTCATAAACACACACACACACACACACACACACACACACACACACACACACACACACACACACACACACACACACGTGTGCGTGCACACATACACACACTAACAAGGTGCTACTCAAAGCAAATATACTTGTAGATACCTAAGTCACAAGTTCATAGGTTAGTAGCTTCATAGGTGTGTACTAAGCTAATGATCATGAGGGCCTTTTTAAGTCTAGCCATGCATCCTAAATCTCTGATAAGTTCTGGTACCCTTGATAAGTGTAAGCAGGAGCTTTAGAGAGAGATGAACATTTTACAAGCAGGGGACTGGGAGAAGAACCATAGGTGCCAAACCATGGATGACGTTCCTATTCCCCATCCAACTGTCCAAGTTACACTTGAATTGAGTTAGGGAGGAGCTGCATCACATGGATGCAGAGCCTTTTCCAAAGAAGGGGTAGTCTCAGAGATAAATATCTGATTCTATTTATATCACAGGCAAGGTTTAAATTGTTAGAATGGGCAATTCTAATGCTGTTTGCTTTGAGGATATGTGGGTAGTCCATCAGGGTGGGGTCTGACAATGCCTTGTATGCCAGGCATAGATCTCCCCTCAACAGTCTGTAGGAGACAGAATAGAGGGATAGGACCTTAAGGTGGTCTGCACTGGGCATGTTACTTATGCCATGCATTAGTTTTGTGAGAAACCTCTGTGGACATTCCAATTGATGGATGTGCTAGTTAGGTACATACCAAAGGGGGAATTGTATTCAATGATAGGTCTGATGAATGTCAAATACAGTGGAACAATGATCTCCTTTAACATAGATGCCACACTTTTGTTTATATGTTGCATAACACAGAATGATTTCCTCACTACTGTAGACATGTGATGGTCACAGCCTTCATTACTGTCTATGTGAATCCCCAAGTCCATGACTACTGAGTCAGCTCTTAGAGGTGTGTTGTCAATATGATAGTTACCAGGGCTGGATGACTTCCAGAAGGGTACTATTATGTATTTCTTGGCATTTAGTTTTAGTCCATGGCTCTTAACCAGTTATTTGTCTGGTCTCTTTGCAGTGGTGGACTCCCCAATTCTAAATACCTGGGCCCTGTATGTGAGACAGCTGGCTATCCACCAGGTGACACAATGGTTTATACCTAATCCATTGGGATTATCAATAACACCTTTGAGGTGTATTGTGTCAATTGCCTTAGCCAGGTCATGGTGACCCCTTCAAACAAGTCCTCCATGGTTGAGTAGGTATTACCTACCCTTGACAAAATCAGATTGGGATAGGTCCAGTGTATGGAGGTTTCCTATGTCATTACTGAAAATTTCCATAATAATTCTTTCCACTATTTTGCATATCAGACAAGTGAGACTTATGGTTATGTTGTTTCCAATGTCTGTAGATGGTCCACTTTGTGGCAAGGTATGACTGTTGCTGTTCTCTACTCATGAGGCATGAAGCCTGTTTGGAGGCTACAGTTAAAGAGTAATTCCAGAGGGCCTGATAGGTCATGTTTCATGCTACTTAGAAGGCATCCTTGGACATTGTCTGCCCATTGAGGCAATGCTCTTGACCTTAAGAGAGAGCAATAAGGACCTGAGCCCTAGTGATAGTAGGGAGAGTTATATCTGATAGCATTTTCTGAAGGGAGGTTGAAGTGGGGAGAGAAAGTTAACGCTGGAGTTGAATTTGTCAGCCAGTAGGTTTTCTATATCTTCTGGCTCATTATATGTGAATGCATTAACAATGAGTTCCACACACAATGTGTATTGCCTTTGAGGTTGTGTTCATAGCAAAAGAATGACTTGTGGTTGTCCTTGGCCTGAGAGGCCACATTTACCTCAAATTTGTCTTTCGTAGATTTTATTTGTCCTCTGAGTTGTTTCTTTAGTTTGATGAGAGTACTTTAATCCTGATGGGTGCTATAGCTCCTAATTTTTGCCATAATTGTCTTCCTTCTGCTATACATCCTGTTGATGTTGTGATTCCACCATAGTGTCTTGTTTTTTTTAGTTAGATCTGCACTTCTTCCTGGTGGGTATAGCTGCCTTTATGCAGCTGTTAAAATGCTTATATAGGGTTTCTGTGAACAGTTCCACGTAGGCAGCAGTGCTCTCAGGGTTTATGGTCACTTGAAATTTTATCAGGTTATCATTTTATAATAGTAAGTTAGCCTTAGAGTAATTTTTAAACATTTTGGGGTTAGTTGGGGTTCCAGGTTTTATTTTTACTTCAAAGGACATCATTTTGTGGTTTGACCTTACCAGAGAAGACATTACACTAGGAGGTATGTAACACTCTCCCATATTAGTGAAGACTACATCCAACATGTTTGCACCCATAGTCAGTGTATTGGCAATCTGGTCCAGGGGGTTTGTGTTTACAAAATCCAGAAATCTCTGTCCCTGCATGTTTTGTGTCCTTTCTCTGTGTCTGCATGTTTGGTGTCCTATATGATTCCCAGTTAACAGTGAGGTAATTAATGTTGTCCATGAAATCAGTATTAGATTGGTTGGTGAGTGTTTCCAGTAAGTTTAAATACATGTTATGGTTTCCCTGGGTCATAGAGGGGGGACCTATAGCTTGCACTCTGGTGGTATGGGATTTTGCCTATGGTGATTTGAACATGGAGAATCTGAAGTGCATTTTTCTGTATGACCAGCCTTGAGGTATATTTATTTTTGATGTAAATCAAGACACCTCTCCCTTTATTCCCTGTCTATCTAGTAGCGATTCTAAACACGTAGAAGGCATTATAACCTTCCACTGTCGGCGTGCACTTTGTGACTTTAAAGCGAGTCTCAGTGACCGCGCAGACATCAGTATTCTCCAGGGTGAAGAGAGCTTGTAGGGTGTGGAATTTTTTGTTTACACTCCTAGTACTGAGCAGTCACACCTTTAGATTTTCTTGTTTTTTCAGTTTGGCATTGCCTAAAGCAGCACTATGGGGGAGGACAATGTTTTATCTAATAATCGAAAGCCAAGAGGGGAGAGATGCAGACCATCCCTGGCAAAGCAGTGTGGTCTATTGACCATTTCCTTCCATGCTGTCAAATACTGCACCCCATAGAATGACACCAGAAATTAAGTCAATTATTAAGGTCAGTCATCTTCTATTCATATTGTGGCATCATCCTTGGAGAAGGTAAAATGCTGGTCAATCCTAGGCTCATAAAAGACTGGGACACATATTCCAAGAGTTCCATGCTGTCTCTCTTCATATAGCCTAAGGAGGTATTTCTTGGGTCATTTACACCCATAAGGACTATGACTGAGTCATACTGGTACTTGTGGTCCAATGACTTGAGCGTATGTGTAATGTGGCAGATCCTGGCTCCCGATAAGCAAGTGACTGTGACTTTCTCCTTACTTACCCTGATGAGAGGGACATCACTGTGTCTCACAGTGGAGTCTCCAATGATCACAATGTTGGATTGTGTGGAGGCTTGCCTTATGGGCTTAGAAGTAGAGGGTCCATCAGATGAGGCTGTATGTGTTGATGTGGGTGTTGTTTTAAAAGAGTGGTTACAGGGCTGCAGAGCATGTTTTTATGTGTACTTCATCTAGAAGGTCTTTGGGGTTTAAGGAAGGTTACATTTAAGTGTCTCAGCATATGTGGGTCTATGTGCCTGCTTTGAACAGTGTGTGATGGGTGCAGCATGCGTACTACTGACAACCTGATTGGCATAGGGATTGCTTTTATGTGAGAGGTTTGCTTCCAGTGACATTGTGTAAATATATCTTTCCCATACCATCTTTGTTTGACAATTAACTGGTTGTCAGTAAACATGCCTCAGGATGCCCATATCCATGAAGCTGTTAACAAAGATAGTGGTAAAGTTCATATCCATGACAACAGGCCCTTTTTATTGATTAGATGATTGCAGTGAAAATATAAAGTAATATCAGGAGTTGTCTGGTTTGCATCTCTGGAGGCAGTGCTTGTCACTGCAAACTAGTTGCCCTGTGTGGAACTAGGTATTGGTGAAATTTCAATGTTGCTTTTACAAGAAAAATGTTAAACCAAGGTGTCTGTGTCTATACAAGGCACTGCCAAACATCTGAAGGAAAACTAGTAAGAAGAACTGATGATTTATGGATGAAATATTTAGGGAGCTATTCTGAAGTTAGATTAGGCAGCTACTAATCAAGCAGTTCTTAATGAAAAGAAAGAATTAGCTTTGTCGAGAATGAAGAAAAGAGGGGATTCATCTGACTGGCTACTACTAGTGCTGGTCTCACCACAGCTTCACACTGCTAGGATACAATGCTCCTTTGTTTCTTCTTTCACCAGCAGCAAAACAGTAGCACCAATCTCAATATCAGAAACAGGCCACAAGCTCTTTTGTGATCAACCGTTTTGTCCCAGATGATGCAAGGGTCTGTTGGCTTGTTGTAGCCTTTTCCTGGTAGAAGCCTTGAACAGCAACCACACCAATCAAAGAGGTCCAACACAGCCACTCACTGCCCAATAAAAAAATGTCAGGAACCAATGCACTCTGCTCCTTCTCTCACCAGGAGCAAAATATAAGCACAAACTCCAAGGTGGTACCTATGAAGCAGTTGCCAGGCTTTCTGGTGATCAGCAGTCTCTAGGAAATAATGTCCTTGTGCTCCTTCTCTCACTAGGAGAAGAACATAAGCACTAATCCCAGGAAGACTACTGACAGGCAGAATGTGGGCTTTTCAATAATTGGTGATATTGGACTAGCTGTTGCAGATTTTAAAGGTAAGTTGGAAAAATGGGCTAATATTCTAAGTGTTACACTGTGCATTAAGCAGTTATATATGAAAGAGGGGGCAACTTAAGCTTTAGCAAACGAAATGGAGAGCCACAAACTTTAAAAGAGCAAGATAGATTGAAAGGGGTGGGCACTCTGTATTCTGGCTTTATGGAACACAGTGGGATGGCCAAAAAATTTAAATAGCTGAAGGGGAGTGATTTCACACAGTCATAATTTTGTGCTTACACACAATAAGCAAATGAAAGAGGAGAGGAGAGGGAAGGAAATATGTGGTCAAATGAACATAATGGGCAGGCAACTAGAAAGACAATTGAGTTTTAAAATACAAAAACACCAGGGTGGGGAAATTGTAATTTCTGTGTGACTCATAAGAGACACAGCTATGGTCTCTTCCCTAGTTTAAATATACAATTAAATGCAGACTAGAAGTAAAACACAGTGTAAAGAAAATAAACCATAATATACAAAATAGAAGAAGGCAATGAAACAATACAAAATACAAGAAAACAAAGACAAACTAACCGTTCCATCAAATAAATATATGGTGGGATCTGAGTAAGCTTTTCCAGAAAAGCATTGAAATATTTTTTACCTCTTAAGTAGAAAGTTTAGTTCCTATCTTCACCCTGAGGTCAATAATTGACAAGCTCTAATTTCTGTGTGACTCACAAAGGACATAACTGTGGTCTCTTTCCTAGTTTAAATATGCAGTTAAAATAGAATGCAAGTAAAACACACTGCAAAGAAAATAAACCACAATATACAAAACAGACAAAGGCAATAAAGCAGTACAAAATACAAGAAAGCAAATAAATAAATAAATAAACTTTCCCTCACAGCAATCCATGACAGATTCTGTGTGAGCTTTTCCAGTAAAGCCTTGAAATGTTTTATTTTTTTCCTTAAATAGGATATTTAGTTCTTTGCTCCACCCTCAGTTCACAGGTAATTAACATTAACTGACCTGTTCTAATTTTTGTGTGACTCACAAGAGACACAGGTGTGGTCTCTTTCTCAATTTAAGTATGCAATTAAAAGCAGAATACAAGTAAAACATAGTTTAAAGAAAATAAACCACAGTATAAAAAAACAGAAAAAGTGAATGAAGCAGTGTAAAATTCAAGAAAGCAAATAAATAAATAACCTTTCACTCACAGCTATTTATATCAGAGTCTGAGTGAGCTTTTTCAGTAAAGACTTGAAATATTATATTTTATCCATTAAATAGAATGTTTAGTTTATAGCTGCACCCTCATTTCATGTGTAATTAACATTAATTGACCTGCTCTAATTTCTGTGTGACTTGCAAGAGCCACAGCTGTGGTCTCTCTTTTTTTAAGTATGCAGTTAAAAGCAGAATACAAGTAAAACACACAGACACATAAACTAAGACAGCTACTGATGAAAAGACCCTGGGTAAAATTGTGTTAGCACATAGTTTTGAATATGTCCTAGTCGCTATTGCTGTCAATTATACTATGAGGACTAAACAATGTTACAAAACATACACACTGATTGGACAGAGAAATCAGTGTACTCACAGAAAATCCTGCATCAGTCACAGAAAGTAGTTTGATAGCTGTGTAGTGATAGCTCAGTAGCTGCAATGAATCAAAGGTCACTACATGGCTAGCAAACCACAGGAATCACAGCTTCTGTTTTCACTGTCTCACTAATCAAATAAAACAAAATAGAGACATTCAACTACAAGTGATCATTTCTCTCCAGTGAAATAACCACAACACTATATTTTACAGTTATGAAAATGCATAAGAGCTGCACAGATAGCCTTTACCAAAACAGACCATGAAACAAAAAGTGGAAACAGCAGTACTAAGACATACTGTGCAGGTATTTTCACATGTGGGTGTATGAAAATGCAGTACATTCCAACCAGGCTACATTACACATAAATGCTATGAAGTCCTATTATAAATGGCATTATTTTAAAAAGGTAAGAAGTTGCTTTTTTAAATAATGTCATCTGCCTGATTGACCAAACAAAGTGACATGTAGGTGAACTTGCATCAGTTCCCATTGTATAAGACTCCATTTTGGGAATCCCAAGTCTTCTTGATATAGCACTAAGAATTTCCCCTTCTTTGAAGTACAGTTATCTTGGAATTATGTAGTGGAGTTGTGGGGTTGCAGCCTCATACTGAAAGCACAAGGGAAAAAACTACAAAAAACAAATTTAAGGCAGGTTGGGAGCAATTTCACTGAGGTTCAAAGTTTGATGTATTTAAATGCTGACCACAATTAACTTTTAACATTTGCAAGGTTCACAGTATGGAGTCTCAACCTTCAAGTAAGTCGTTAACCTGTATTACCCCAAACATGAAAATGATATATTGCTTAAATCCATCACCAGCTGCCAGTTACTGCAAGCAGGGAATGAATACTATGTCTAGGTTCATGATCAACACGTCTAGTAAAGAGCAATGCTGCTCTCTCCGGATTCAAGCACCTTAGCTCTTTGTTTCCCTAGAGCTTGCATTACGATCTTTCATTTCTTTCATTTATACAGGTTCATAGGTAAGCTGTCTTTGTGGGCCATTTTTTTAAGTCTAGCCAATTTCTCTTTCAATAGTGAGAATCAAACCATGTTCCTTGTGTTTGGGAGGTAAACACCTTAACCCTTATGCCTGCCCCACCCCTAAATGTACAGACATCTTGCACTGGCCAGGAATCAAACGTGAGTCAATGGCTTGGAAGGCTGCTATGCTCACCATTATACCACTAATGCTACAAAAGGGACTTGTGTAACATGGGGCTCAAACTCACAACCCCATGATTAAGGGTCTTATACTCTACAAGCTGGGCTATAATCTAGTTTGGTGCTTCATAAACATTACTTGCAACTAGCCAAAACATTAAAACAGACTGCCATTCACTCAGTATGGGCCTCTACTTCCTCACAATATACACTTTGCTACACATGCACTATGGGAATCCTTTTATGGCCATTTGTGAAATGATACTTCAGTACCCTGATATTCCTTTTATTTTGATGTTATTTCCAGTTGTTTATATAAAATATTCAAAATATATTTATGGATGGTATTTCTTGCTCAATTAGAGAAAAAGTACAAGCCTATTTTGAAATATTATTTATTCTGAAAATATATTGATGACAATTACTTTTTTCCTTACAATAAGCTCCTGCCATTTTTTTGTTTCAAAGTTTTTAATAATACTGTCTTATAAATATTAAAAATGGTGTTTATTTGTGCGTTTGTTAACAAAAAAGCAGAAATTATATATACAGAAAACACAGCCATTGTGTAGATATTTGATGCTAAAATATTTGACACTTGTAGCTCCCTTTTTTAGAAATATTTCACATATTTCAGTAATTGCTTGAATGGACATGGCACCACAGAACTGCTCAACAGCAGAGGTGCAGCAAGGGCATTTGGTACCCCGTGCAACATACCTATTTGGTTCTCTCTGCTGTCTGTAAGTGATCATAGTTAGAATCACTTAATAACAGCTTGTAAATTATCATACTTGTTAAGGCAGCAAAATGTTATTTGGTTGCAAAATTATGAAACAAAACAGCATACCGATAATTCACAAACTGTTAAATGGTTATTTCATTATTTGTACGTTAACGGGTGCCCTCTACAAAGCTGATGCCCAGCAGCCTTGCCCTTCACACAGATCTGCTCAACAGAATGACTGCAAGGACACCTCCTAAGCAACTGTCCTCTTATTAGATTGACATTTGCTTCCATTAGGACATGTCAAGTTATAACTCATGAGCAACCACTATACTGAGCATCAGCCTAATGAAAAACATAACTTACAATTTTTTTTTGAGGGGGTTCCGCCCTGCACTGCCCCATATTTGGAATTGATTCCAGACTCATTTAACTTACATATACCAACTGCACAGTTGCACAAATATAAAAAAGGGAAGGATCTCCCTAAAGAAAGACTCACTGCTGAAACTGCATTGGCAGTAATTTCCTATAGAAAACAGTAATGTTGTGTTGATGTTCACTAGATTCTGCTTGATGAGTTACAGACTTATCTAGCTTGTTCTTGATGAGCAATAGAACAGTCGAAACACTTATAGACATCATCTGTCTCTCAATGAAAGTTGTTAGCTTTGTAGTTTACTTCACTTCAAGCCAAGTATCTCATAAGTAAATATGCCAGCTTCTCTGGCAGAGACAAAACTGTGATTAGATTCAAATACTTATTAGTTCTTTTGTAAAGGTAGATATTCAGGGAAGAGTTAAGACAAGCACTGGGTGGCAGTGAAGAGTTACCGAATAACTGGGTAGCTACAGCAGAGCTAACAAGGGAGATGGCTAGAAAGGTGCTTGGTGTGACATCTGGAGGAAGCATAGGAGAGCATACAGAGAAAGAGGTTGGTGAAGAAGAAGTACAGAAAAGGTCAGAAGGAGTTGCATTGTGTTTTTGTGGACTCAGAGAAAGCATATGACAGGGTGCCAAGAGAGGAGTTGTGGTACTGTATGAGGAAGTCGGGAGTGGCAGAGAAGTATGTAAGAGTGGTACAGGATATGTACGAGGGTAGTGTGACAATGGTGAGGTTTGTGGTGGGAGTGTCAGATGCGTTTAAGGTGGAGGTGGGATTACATCAAGGATCAGCTCTGAGCCCTTTCTTATTTGCAATGGTGATGGACAGCTTGACAGACGAGATCAGACAGGAGTCTGCGTGGACTATGATGTTTGAAGAGAGATGAAGAAAGTAGACAGGAGTATAAGGAGCTGAGGTACATGGCAAAGAGACAGGTTGTGAAGGCTAAGGATAAGGCATATGGAGAGTTGTATGAAAGGTTGGACACTAAGGAGGGAGAAAAGGATCTGTACTGATTGGTCTTAGACAGAAGGACTGAGCTAGGAAAGATGTGCAGCAGTAAAGGTGATGAAGGAGAATGAGGGAAATGTACTTACAAGTGAGGAGAGTGTGTTGAGCAGATGGAAAGAGTACTTTGAGGGGCTGATGAATAAAGAGAATGAAAGAGAGAGAAGGTTGGATGATGTGGGGATAGGGAATGAGGAAGTGTAATGGATTAGCAAGGAGGAAGTAAGGATAGCTATGAAGAGAATGAAGAATGGAAAGGCTGCTGGTCAAGATGACATACCTGTGGAATCATGGAGGTGTTTAGGAGAAATGGCAGTGGAGTTTTTAACCAGATTGTTTAATGAAATCTTGGAAAGAAAGAGGATGCCTGAGGAGTGGAGAAAAGTGATTTTTAAGAATAAGGGTGATGTGCAAAGGTGTAGTAATTACAGAGGGATGAAACTGAGCAGTCATAGCATGACGTTATGGGACAGAGTAGTGGAAGTTAGGTTAAGAAGGGATGTGATGATTAGTGATCAGCAGTATGGTTTCATGCCAGGAAAGAGCACTACAGATGCAATGTTTGCTCTGAGAGTGGTAATGGAGAAGTACAGAGATCAGCTCTGAGCCCTTTCTTATTTGCAATGCTGATGGACAGAATGACAGATGAGACACAGAAAAGAAGGGCGAGTACTAGGCGAATCCAACAAGTACAATTTATTGAAACCTGTCTATCACTAGTTAGGAGTTCCCAGTTTTTGAACAAAATATTCCTAATAGCTTGAGCTTCAATGTTAAAAGTAAAAGTGAAGCGTAGTTTGTAATGAACTCCTGATGGATTAGCTTCTGTCAGTATTGAAGAACTTTCCTCTACCACAGTCTGAAAATTCAAGTTAGTGGTAGTAGGAACTCCTTCATTATGATGGTCCATCAGTATGGGTTTGAATGTACCTTGCTGCCGTTTATAGTTCACAAACTAAGCTTCACTTTTATTTTTAACATTGAAGCTCAAGCTATTAGGAATATTTTGTTCAAAAACTGGGAATGCCTAACTAGTGACAGACAGGTTATAATTAATTATGCTTGTTGGATTTGCCTAGTATTCGCCTTTCTTTTCTGTTTTGCTTCTGAGTTTGCATTTTTATAATCTGTCAGAATGACAGATGAGATCATACAGGAGTCACTGTGGACTATGATGTTTGCAGATGACATTGTGATCTGTATTGAGAGTAGGGAACAGGTTGAGGAGACCCTGGAGAGGTGGAAATGTGCTTTAGAGAGGAGAGGAATGAAGGTCAGCAGGATTAAGACAGAATATATGTGTGTAAATGAGAGGGAGGATAACGGAATGGTGAGGATGCAGGTAGTAGAGGTGGCGAAGGTGGATGAGTTTAAATACTTCAGATCAGCAGTTCAGAGTAATGGTGAGTGTGGAAGAGAGGTGAAGAAGAGATGGCAGGGTGGAGTGGGTGGAGAAGAGTGTCAGGAGTGATTTATGACAGACTAGTACCAGTAAGAGTGAAAGGGAAGGTCTACAAATGGATAGTGAGACCAGCTATGTCATATGGGTTGGAGACTCAGAGCTGGACATGGCACAGTTAAATATGTTAAGATTTGCACTGGCTGTGACGAGGGTGGACAGCCATCGAAGCAAGATTGCATTGGTTTGGACATGTGCTGAGGAGAGATGCTGGGTATATTGGGAAAAGACTGCTAAGGATGGAGCTGCCAGGTAAGAGGAAAAGAGGAAGGCCTAAGATAAGGTTTATGGATGTGGTGAGAGAGGACATGCAGGTGGCTGTTGTGACAGAGCAAGATGCAGAGGACAGGAAGAAATGGAAGCAGATGATCCGCTGTGGCGACCCCTAATGGGAACAGCCGAAAGGAAAAGAAGAAGCTGTTAAATCAAAAAGGCTCTTTTCCAATCATAATATTGTTACCAAATCAAAACAAATGAGAATTAAAGTGTGCAGCATGAATAACTAAATAAAATATATATGAGAAGAAATCAGCTGCTCAGTAAGAAACACTAATGATATCATGAATATGCTAAATAATAATGAGATTGTGAATATGCATATTTCAGTCTATGTAAAACTTAAACACCATATAGACACATACATTCATTTTATATTGTTTTATGCTCATCTGATGACCTGTTTCTAGGCGGGGTGGAGATAGAGCAAGTGCATTTCTGGACATCTGGTTGAAAGCTTATTTGCATAAGTGCATGGTGGTTGAACATGTGGAAGTGTAATTTGTGGAAAGAGGTGGTTGTTGGAGATACTGAGGTGGTGGTGCTGCGGTAATGTTGACGCCTCACAGTAAGACATTGTCCTGTTCGATTCTCAGCTAAAGCGTCTTCTGTGTGGAGACATGCATGAATGGGCATAACTTCGTTGAAGGTTGTGCGTCAGGGCTGGCAAATCGGTATGTAAAAATCTACTGCCAATCATTAGCGGACCGGAGTTCCGCTGTGGCGACCCCTAACCGGAAAAAGCCGAAAGACACAACAAGGTTGTTGGAGATAGGTGTTGTTAAAATGTATAGTGTGTGCAGAAGGTGTCTGATGTGTAGCTGAATTCATTTACTTGTGTCGGTATTTACACACACGTGCGAGCGAGTGTGTGTGTGTGTGTGTGTGTGTGTGTGTGTGTGTGTGTGTGTGTGTGTGTGTGTGTGTGTGTGTGTGTGTGTGTACTCATATACCCCCCATACTCTGGAATAAACAAAATATCTAGTGTTGAAAATAAGCAAGGAAATTATTAGGAGTTGAGTTAGCAAAAGTCCTTTTCAAACAAAGTTATTGCTCTGTTATATTCAAGTGATACCACAGTGAATGTTGCAATGAGAAAGTACTATTATGTTAGGACTAGAAGGTTATATACTCCTCTTTAAAATGGGCAACACGATTATCTAAGGTAGCCCAGTGTTTGACAAGCAACTCTCTGATTCCACGACAGAATACTGCCAACAGTACAACTGGATCCTACAAAAGTGAAAAATTATCACTGCGCAAAAAAATCCTAAATCTTCTAAACATTGTTGCATGCTTTGGAGCCATTCATTTGTCCTACCAGTGTTTCCTTGTGAATTGCTTATCCAGTCTCTCCCCCAATGTCTTCTAACCTCCTCTGATTGATTCCCATAGTTATCATGCAATATGTTATATACCCTACTAATTATCTCTTTTTTAACAGCAGCTTCTGTTCTTGATTCAACTAAAAATTCTACCAGACCAGGTGTTTCTCTAAGAATTCCCCTTTTCCTTTCTCTTTGCCAATACTCTGATATCAATTCCTGGCAGGGAAGGCAGTCCCTAGCCTGCAGTCCAAATGTCTTCTGGGCCTCTTCCTATTCTACTACCTTCCCCCTCAAATGATTTGTTCCTAACACATTGGTTCCTTTGCCAGTTTTCTCCAGTAAATTCCAACCACCTCCACTTATTCTCTGTAACCCTAACTGAAGTCATCCCCATAGGCAAAATCTCCTTTCTCCATTTTAGTGTTGGCATAGCTATTAGAATAAATGCTTTCTGCTACTTTATGAATATAATGTTTCCTTTTTTTTGATTCTCCAAGTCTTTTGGGTTTCTAATACCATGATGGGAATGCACCCTATTCCTATGTCAAAGTACAATTAAAGTTAATGAAATTAGTATTGTTTCAGTCTTTGATGTCAGTCAAAGCTGCTCTTTGCAGCACCCGAAATGTGTCCAGTAATGATTCCTTCTGCAATTTGTATGGGGTTGCATATGTTGGTAACATATCTAAGTGTGATTGTAGATTCTTTATTATAAGACCCATTGCTCCTACTACTATTGGAACTGTCTGGGTATCTTTCTTCCACATTGCTCTCATTTCTGCCTGGTGATCCTGATATTTTATGACTTTGTGTCTCTCTGCATGCAAGACACTGTAGTCACTGGGTGTGACAATTTCAATGATCAATGCTACTCTTGTCTTTTCTTGGACCACTATATCCAGTTTTCTAGTATCTATCTTTTGAACTGTTGGTAACGGGTGATCGCATGTGATGTAAACTTCATAATTTTCTATGATGTTGTGTGGCTTTTATTTCCTGTGTTTTTCAGCCACTTCAATACCATAATGTTTGGACAATCCACAGTGCATCAATCTTGCCACATTATTATGCTTTCTGCCATTAGTATGTTGCAACTTGCAAAAAGGTGTGCAACTGTTTCCAATTTGGTTTTACAAAACCTACATTTGTCTGTTTCTTCCACATGTTCAATGGACTTTGTCAGCCAACATGTACTTAGCCCTCTATCTTGGGCTGTTAATATTAACCTTTCATCTCTTGGTTTGAGTTCGCTTCTCCTTAACCATTCCCGCGTTCATTCCTGATCAACATTGGGTTCTTCCAGAAGTTTTCTAGACTTGCAACTATATTTATGCTTTTTCCACATTTATTGCCTTCTCACCTGGTCCTTCACCTTATATTCTTTCTATTGTTTTTTGGCACATTCAGTTGCTGCCTGATTTTTATCCACTTCTGGTTTGATTTCCATTCCTGCTTGACACCAATATGCTTCTGCTAAATTAAGCAGAGAAGTCATCTTAGATTTATTCTCCTCACGTTTCAAAACTTTCACTATATTTGGGTCTTGTGAGGTCAGCAGATATGTGCGGAATCCCACGACTGCAGATCTATACATACAATCAATTTCATCGAGGCACATCCCTCCTTCAGAACGGGGAATATATAATCTTGGTATGCGCTGATTTTTATAAATCATTTGGTGAGCATGAAGCATCCTTCTTGTTTTCCTATCTGATCTATCCAACACGTTTTGGGGCCAGTCAGTCCAAAACTGCAAGTTAGGACAGCAACAGCAAATTGGTTTATAACTTGAATTTTGTTTATAGATGTCAGTGCTGTTTTCAGGATTAATTTAAGTCTTCTGCAATATTCCTTACTAAGTTTTATTTGCATTTGTTCATGTTTTATTGTTGATCCTTCATAAATTCCCAAGTATTTATACACTCCTTCTTGCTCAAGTTCTTTTATATCACATTCTTGTCCCAAACTGATGTTTTCCTGATGTTGCAGTTTTCTTGCTTTAAAGGTTGCTTTTGCATATTTATCAAGACCAGATGACATTCTTATATCATCTGAAAAAGTTTTGACAACTTGCAGTTGTGCTTTTAGGTCCTCATCTGATGAGCTATACAGTTTTAAATCATTGACAAAGAGAAGATGAGAAGTCTTTATACTGTTGTTTTCTAGGAGCCAAGTTATAGCCATGGCCTAAGCTGTTAAGTAGACAGTTTAATGGGTTAAGGGCAAGGCAGAATAGCAGTGGTGACAGAGAGTCACCCTGGAATATCCCCCTTTGAATTGTTATCCCTGGGATACTAATTTGTCCTTTATCATGGCATAATTGCAAAGTGATCTGCCACTGTTTCATGGTCACTGTAATGCAGTCGATCAGTGCAGGGTGTATCTTACACATTTTTATCCATGAATGTGGGATACTATCAAATGCTTTTTTGTAGTCAATCCATGTCATACTTAGATTCTTCCTCTTTTTATAGTACTCCACTATAACTTTATATAACAACAAAGGATCCTTTGTTCCATATGACTTTCTTTTATTGCCATTTTGTTCTACTGCCATAATTGAGTTTTCTTTTAAATGACTATAAACTCTGTCATCATCAATTCCCATTTATAGTTTATACATCATTGGAAGGCAAGTTATTGGTCTATAATTTTTAGGGTAGCTTGCAGGTTCACTCTTAAGTAGGAGCATTGTTTTTCCTGTTGTTAACCAGACTGGTGTCTGTTTGGAGTGTGCATATAAATAGTTCTTATGGCTAAATCTTTGTGCAATGATCAGCCAAAAATTAGGTACTGCATCTGGGCCTGGGGTTTTCCAATTAGAGGCTTTTCTTAACTTTGTTTCAATCTCTCTGGCTGTTACTTCATCCCATTTCATACCCTGTTCCTTTCAACCTCTTATTCTTTCTTTAACTTCTTCTGTTCATTTATCATCTTTGTTATGCTCCACAGGATCTTCATAGATACTTCTCCAAAATGTATATATTTATTTTTTGGCAGTCTTTCAGTTCCTTTTACCTTATTTCCCAATTCTCTATAAAACTTTTTTGGATCATCAATAAATTGCTTATTTTGTACTTTTCCTTTATATTTATTTTTGTATCTTCTAAGTCTTTCTGCCTGTGCTGAACTTTTTAGTTTATTTGCAATAGTGCATGATAGATCCTGGTTTGTTCTAATACTGCACATTGCTTTTATCACATCTATCTTTCTTAGTATTTTTGTTGATCTATTCCCTCGTTTATAATCTATATATAATATAAGACAGTGACACTTCTTGTCTTAATTGCTTTATAGTTTTCTCTATTTGATATTTCCATGATGGTATTCAATTTCTCCCCTTTCTTTCCCTCACTACCCAGTGTTCTTGTGGTAGAACTTTATCAGTTATTAATTTAGCTACACAGTAATATATCCTGTTTACTTCTGTTATATCGCATGGGTCTCTATGAACAGCTCATTTGTTTTATCAAACTTCTGATTTTTGGGGTTTTATTAACCTTCTGCAATCTATTTCTTTCATTGATCTTGATATATCTATGTCTATTACATCAAGCAACGCTTCACTTAGCTCATTTTCTTCCAAACGGAGGGCACATATTTTATTTTCCGTTTCCTGTGGGCATTCTATAGAAGATTCTATAGCATCTTTCTGTGGCACATTCTCTTCAACTTCATCCTGTGCCTCTATCTTATGGGAACTCACTGGCCTATCACTCCTCAACATAAACTGCATCAGAGTTTTCACAGTTTCCTGTTCCTTCCCTTGCTGTCTAGCTTCAAGTGAATGTTTAAACTGGTTTCCTGTGGAAAGCTGCAAATTATCTTCATATAGCACTTGACCAGTTGCTTCCTGTTCCACTGATTTCCCCTTAATTTTGATATCCATTACTCTATCCTGTTCTGGTGCTTTCTGAATAAGTTGTTCTACACTGAATCCTTCACTTTGCAGGTACTCCATGACCTCAGTTTCTATCTCTTTAACTTTTCCATTACTAATGTTGTGTATGACTGTTGTTATTCTCATTAAGGATCTGCTTCCAAAATCCCACTTTCTCCTTTTTTTTTGAATTTTTCCCATTTCATCATCATCCCTTTCTACTTTGAATTATAGCTTTCTGCTTGTGTTATGTACATGAGCCTAAACTGTGTAGCTCTAAAATATCCCATCAAATAAGGTAATCCTAAACCTCCTTGCTCTGTTGGAAGGATCAATTTATCCCATTTGACCCTTGCTTTCTTCACCTCCCAGATAAATTCTTTCAACTCTTTATTAATTATTGTCCACAAATTGTTTTCTGGATGATAAAAATATGCCCGACCTGTACATACAACTAAAGGGATTAAAAAAGTGTTCACTGAATCTTGCTATCCATATCCATAAACAAGTGTTTCCAATTTCTTAGTTTTTGTATTATCTTTTATTTAGTTTCTCCTCACATATCCTTAGCTGCCATAACAGAATTGTTTTTTAATCCATACTGCTAAATACTTCATTTTATCATGTTCCCATAAATATGGGTATTACTGGATCAATGCATGTGTTGGTATGTAGTTTAGAGTAATAGCCATTATTTTATCTTCATTAATTTTATATCCTGAAAAGACTTGAAACTGTTGCAAGATGTTCCACAATAATAAGATGTCCTTTTCTGGTTTTATTAGGTACAAATTAATATTGTCTGCAAATAAAGTCAACTTTTCTTGATTATCATACCAATTATATCCTTGAATTTCTGAGTTTTTTATTTTCTTTGCTAATGGCTCTAAATATAAAGCAAATAAAGTGGAAAGATGATACCCCTACCTCCCACTTTAATTTTTGTCTCCGATCCTTCATATATCCTCATAATTAACCTTATTATTGTATCAGGGTATGTAAGTACCTCCATTATACTACTCATAAAATCCCAGCTTACTCTGTTTAATGCTTTCTCTCCACCAAGACCCGCCAGCAACTGCAGTGTTTTCTTATACTCTGCATTAGTCTGGATCATTATTCTTCTATTAATGTTGTTAAATGTTTGTCTCCCCTTCACAAAACCATATTCATCCATATCTATCAATTTTGTCAACACCTTTGCCATTCATTTAGCTATTATAGGCATAAATACTTTTATAATCATGGATTAAAATTGAAATGGGCCTATATGAAGCTGGGTCTTATGGGTCTTTACTGTCATTAGGTATTACAGCCACCACAGATTTCTTCCAGGATGTTGGTGCCTCCTCTTCTTTTAAAATACTGTTAAACAAAACCTTCTAGATCTTTATTCCTTTCTTCCCTCCTATGTTTGTTCTTGATTTCCACATTTCTCCGCCCTAATTTTGACAACAACCCTTTCTACTTTCTGTTGCTCAAGTTTTGCTAAAAGTGTATGTGGTCTAGAGTTATTATCAAGAAACAGTTGCTTAACAGCAAACTTTCTAAACTCTTGCATATTATCCAGGTACTCTCTTATTTTTTCTTTAGCAATCTGCAGTTACTCTTCTTGCTCTGTGAGATTCCACTTATTCTGCAATACTTTAACTTTTGTCAACTGCTACAAATAAGTCCTGTTATTTCTTAACTACATCTGTTTTCCTACCTTAGTTTTAAACTCCACTTTAATTTTATATTAATCACTAGCTATAACTTCTGAAAACATTTTGGTATCCCCTAATAACTCTCGAATAATTTCCACTAACCATTCCTTAAATTCCTCTATTTTTAACAAGTAGGTGGGGAAGCACCAGACTCTCATTTTTACTTCATTACCCTGCATTATTATCTTTGTTGTTATTGGGGCATGATCTGAAAACGTTATTGGATGCATGTCGAAGCTTTCAATTAAAGGCATATGTTCCTGTGAAATGTAATTTCTGTCTAGTCTAGCCCAGTTATTCTGCCTTGGGAAATAATAAGTAAATTCTGTCTGAGTTCCTGCTACTTAATTAAATGTCTTCCATACCAAACATTTTCATAAATGTCTACCTCCTTTTGTTGTATATTTCCCTTCTAGGGCCCCCAGATATATCCTCTCTATTGCAAATCAAGTTCCAGTCCCCACCTATAAGTAATCCCTGCTAAAAGTTGATATTTCTCTCTAAATTTTCTTAAGATCCATAACAGCAGCTTTGGGTAGAATATAAATACATGCAGCGTAATCCTCCTCCCTTACCAGTAGCCCTTTAATACCACAAATCTACCATTATTATCTTTCTTTCCTCTTCTGTCATTATTGAAGCTCCTCTAGTAATTAGTATAACTACTCCACTTTTCCTTTGTCCCTGATATTCTGCTGAATATCCATCCTGAAATCCTTTCTTTATCAAATTCACATGCTCACTTCTTTCCAAATGCGTCTCCTGTAGCATTGCTATTTGCACTCTGCATTTCTTGGTATAATTCAATACTCCTAACTTTTTTCTCAATACCTATGAGGCCACTCATTTTCCAAAATAATAGGGATAGTGTAGCCATTAATACCAAGTTATTATTTCCACCTATTACATATGACATCTTTTTTAAATATCTATTTCCAGCTTTTGTGTTACATGTACCCACTAATGTCTGGCAGGTTGATCTTTTATACAGTTGTTTCTTGTCATCTCCATTTTAACATATGTCACACTTTACAAAACTTTTTGTTTTAATGAAAACCTCAAACAAAAGACTAACGCACTCACCCCCATAACTAGTCCCTGCCTCCCTTATCTAAATATGCTGCCCCATTGTCACATAATCATGGAGAAAGGGAAACAAATGTGTTCCTGCACACTGGCATCAAGAGTTTTCTTGTGTTAAAAATATACCTGAACTGCACCTGTACTTTAAATCTTAACAAAATTAAATAAAATTATCCATTTGCCACCTCTGCTACTAAATCCATCTCCATGCATAGCAGACCACACACAAATAAATGAAAACTCTAGTCTGCAGTTCAAATAATAAAAAAAGTAAACTAAAATTCTAGTTTTCCCAGCTCCACAATTTAATTTCCCTAACAACCACATGAATACTCTACAAGAAAGTGGCCAACACACCTAAAGTTGATGTTTGTGGAATTCAGCATAATGTAGTCAAACTACTGACTACAATGAAACCACATATTCTTAGATATTCCAAACATAAATATTGTTCACCATATCATTATTTGCAAAATGGATGGTGTTGAGAATGTAAATGCATACTGTTTTAGAAATGGTCAAAATACAAAACTATGTGATTCTCCATATTTTAGGCAAAAAATGCAAAACTAAAATACATTTCACAATTTTAAACTAACACTTATGAATAAATTAAAACATGAAAACATAAAGATTGATTAGCTTCATTAGTGGAGATAATTTACACTTACATTGTACATTTGCACTTTTTATTGCCTGCCACCTACTTTTATACTGTATTTATACACTGTGTACTAAACTATACTGTTGTACTGCAATTGGCTGTATTACTGTGCCTGTTAAATCAAATTGTTTTGCTGTTTTCACTTTTTGCAAAGCTCTTTTTACTATTTTCACTGTTTGTTAAGTACTTACTGGTATTTTTTCACTGTTTTAAAACTATCTGTTGCGCTTGTTCTTGTTAGCTGTTTAAAACATTCTTTAGAACCACCTTGCCGATTTTCTGCTGTTTTAAATATTTTTTAGTCTTTCACTAGCATAGTCCAGATACAGGCTTACTAGATCTGGATCTGTTTGTAATGGCTGTTTCTTCTAAGCACATTTTCCAGGCCATCTTAGATTGGAAGGGGCCTATCTGCACTTTAGTGAGAGAATTGTGCTGATTGGGTACTGTCTGGTAAAGGGAGGTCAGTCTAGGGCTTGGAATAAGCATCCTCATTGGTCCTTTTGAATTTTTTAAAAGTATTTTTCAAGTTTTTAGCTTCTGGTATTTAGGCCCTGCATTTGAACAGGCTTCTGCTTGTTTGTGCATTACACAGCACCGTGCACTGCTGCACAATTGTGAGCCAAAGCCAGATAGTTGAATTCAATAATGTTTCCCTTAAATACAACTGTATCACACTAGTGTAGCCCTCAACCTTAGTGCTTTCCTGGTCAAAGAAATACTGTTAGTGAGCTGTAATGTATTAAACCACCAGCAAAAATAAATACATTAATCTACTTCCACTGAGCTCATCCGTGATCGATTCTGAAAAACCACCCCTAGTGACAACAGTCTTCAAACTAGCATTATGGGCAGTTGGACTACCCTTGTTTCTTCTGCCAACCTTTTTGACTTGAGTCTCTTGAGGCAGTGCAGCAATTGCGTCATGTACATCGGCACCCCTCTACTAATAATTGACTTTAGTACAGAGTGTGATGGATGTATCTGCACTAAGAATCTTGAATCCATGCTCCCTTGCACTCAAAACAATAACATGGAAAATGTTGTCAACTCACCCACCACTATATATATGCACATAGTACCACTACTCATACATATACTATGCATCAAACACAAAAATCTACATATATTAGAGGTTCTCTCAGAAAACTTACCAAAACACCAGAGACCTCCAAAACACATGACTACTATAACTAACACAGTCCCTACAGCCCCCATCACACATAGCAACACCAGTGTCTCACCCACCAAGCCTGTAAGGCGTTAACACTCAAAGAACAAATTTTCCTGCCAATGGAGACTCAACAGTGAGACACACAGATGCCTCACTCACCAGGTTGGACAAAGAGAAAGTCATGGTCAGTTGCCTGTCTGGTGCCAGGATTCATCAGATCACACATGCACTCAGGTCTCTCAGCAACAAGTACCATTATGACTCTGTCATAGTTCATGTTGGTGTGAACAACCTGAGATGTACCTCATTGGACTATATGAAGAGAGACATGGTTGAACTCTTTGAGTATGTGTCCCAGGAAGGTATGTCCCTAGCCTGGAGCAGCATACTACCCTCACCTAGAATGATACCACAGTATAAACAAAAAATTATTGATTTCAATAATTGGCTTAGTTTTTGGTGTCATTCAGAGAGGATCCAGTTCCTGTCAGCCTGGGAAGCCATGATCGACAAGCCTTGCTGCTTTAGCAGACACAATTTGCACCTGGCACCTCTAGGCTTTTGGCAGCTGGCAAAGGCTCTTGCCTACCCCATAGCACCTTTGTTAGGCAAGGTCTCGAAAACAACATTACCAACATGAAATTAGCCAATCAGAACAAAATAAGGGCCATACTGCTAAATGCTAGCAGCTTAAACCAAAAACTGCACTCCCTGGAAGCACTTCTATCACCAGAGGATGTAGATGACTGTGCAGTTACAGAAACCTCATTCAAGACATCAGACAGCATCCCAGCCTTGCAAGGTTCAATGCCTTTCACACAAAATTAACATGTGAAAACCAAATGAGGAGGTGTTTAAATCAATATTAGAGATAAATTCACCTCCCATCTAGTTAAACTGGACAACTCCATTAAGTTACTCCAAGTCCAGGTTACAGTGGGTAAGACCCCCACTGAAGTCATAGCCAGGTAAAGATCCCCCTTCATGGGTCATGACATCCATGAAGCCTACTTGACCAAACTGGAGACAATCCAAATTTTACTGAACACACTGCTTATTGGGGATTTCAATCATCCCACCATCAAGTGGGAAACCTACTCTAACCCCAACTTGCTAGCACAAGAGTTCCTTGGCTTTGTTAATTCAAATGCCCTGGAACAAATTGTTCATACCCCAACAATAGGAACAAACACTCTAGATCTGGTCCTCACCAATATGTCAAATAGATGCACTGCCAAAACTGTCGTACCCTCATTAGTTAAAACTGACCACAAATCAGTCACCTTCAAGCTGGCACTAACACCAGAACTCACAAAGGGTGAAATCCAACTAAAAAAAGTAATGGTATAAATGCATTCCAAGCCCCACCCCAAGTTGGAACTGGTAACTACACCGAAGCTCACACTAAAGCCCTGTACAATCACTTGCATAAGTGTATAAACTCGGCTGAACTGGAAAGAATCAAAGCCAGAGCCCCAAGTAAAAAAAAAACAAGCTGCCATGGTGGACATCCAGCATCAACAAACTTTACAATAATTGCAAAATGTTGCTGTCCAAGAAAACAAAGGCAAGGCCTCAGCAATGGAAAAGCATCCTCCTCAGCCATAAAAGGCAAATAAGATAAATTGTCAAATCCTCTAAGGGCTCCTTTGAGAGAAACTTACCAAGTACAGCCAAGGATAACCATACGGCCTTTTACAGCTACATATGTAGCCTAAAAAGCAGGACCCAAGTATGTGCAGAACTAGTGACCAACGGTATCACACACACCGACCCCACAGAGATAGCAAACCTGCTAGGGGATACGTTCGGTGAAAATTTCACTCTCTTATCCCCTCCTAACTAATCATAAACCTTCCCTGAAACTTCCCCCCAACCTACACATCTGAAGAGTAGGTCCTCAAAGCCTTGTCCAAGGCAAAAAACACAGCCTCTATGGGACCAGACGACATCCCAGGCTATCTTCTAAACAGTCTAAAACATGAACTAGCATCACCATTAAGTACTCTTTCCAATCGTAGCCTAATCACAGGCTTGCCTGGGGAATGGAGAACAACAACAGTTATTCCCTCCACAAAGGTGGCCTAGCAACAGACCTGGGGAATTACAGACCCATAACCCTGATCAGCCTCATCTGTAAAGCCATGGAACAATTATGGACCTCATAAATAAAGACATAGGCAACCTCCAAACCCTGGATCCTGCCCAATTTGGCTTCATCAAGAGCAGATCCTTCCTGCTAAATATGGCGAATTTCTTTAAAAATGGGACCAGGGCCATTGATGAGGGCAAATCTGTGCACACAGCATACCTCACCTTGGAAAAGATTTTTAGCACAATCCCACATTCAGGCATTACCAATAAACATAGCAAACTGAATGTAAACCATTTCATTGTAAGATGGGCTGCCAACTGGCTCACGGACCAGACACACACTGTCAAAGTGGGTGACTCCATAACAACCAGCATAAGGGTCAGTGCTGGGTCCCATATTGTTTGGTATATACTTCTCAGAAGCTCAAGTCAAAACTAAGGGGTTGTAGCTGAACAAGTCTACAGATGACTGCAAACTAGGTGCAATCACTGAATCTTCAATTGATGTCAGTATACTCCAGGAGGGTCTCATGCAGACCAGCAACTGGTGTATTAGTCACAGTCTCAAACTGTATGCAAAAAATGCATCATCATTTCCTTCAGCACAAACAATATCCATTCACACTATCAAATCAACAGCAATACCCTAAGTACCCTCGAAGTGGTAAGGGACCTGGAATCACAAGCTGACTGCCACCTTAACTTCAATCACCGTGTGTCTACTGTAGTAAGGAAGGCTTTCTATGTAGCACACTTGACTAGTAAACTTAAATAGGACATGCTGGAGGGAACAGCGACTGCCACGTCTTTGGAACAGGCTACCAATTCATGTGAAACAGAGCACCTCTATGCCACTGTTCAGTTGGAACCTGGACGAGTGGATGGGGCACCATAAATTCATACCAGGGACAATGCCCACAATCCTCCTGGACATGGGCAGTCATCACTAGCATTTCTATGGTATTACACTGGGATGAAATGGCTAGCCTTAAAATGACCTCTGGGTCAATAGCCTAGTAATCTTCTATGATCTTATTTGTTTTATTAACAAATTAGTCTGAAATCTCACATTCTGTACACATATTCTTTTCCCCATTTGCAGCATTTTTTCATTTCCAGTTACAAGATGTTACATAAAAGGGATGTGCAACACTGGACATGAAAATTGTTTTCCATTATGAAATCTGACCTTGGAAATTATCTGCAAAGGCTGTGAAGCCAAGGTGCTAAGCTTAAAGTTTATTTTACGTTTGTATATCCTGATGATTTTTGTTATTTGCTTATATATTCCTGATGAAAAATAAATGACATTGGAAATTCACATGTGGCTTCACAACTCATGAATCCACACCTATAAATATATATCTTTTTTTTATATTTTCATTTACATATCCTTTGTATATAAATGTGTGTACATGCATGCATGTGTGTGTGTGTGTGTGTGTGTGTGTGTGTACATATCAGTTAGTGATTTTTATCTCTCATTTGTGTACCCTCTGCAGTCTGGGTTCACCATTTATCCTTAGTGTCTCCAGTGCTATCCCCCAGGACTGAGACTGCACCAATAGTGGCTCAGGTATGAGAACTCGAGCAGAGTAGCCTGCAGAATCACATATGTTGGCTGTGCACACTGGGGAGGATTTTTGGTATGCCTCAACTCGGCAAAGTTAGTAATGTTACACATGTGACAGCACATAAGATCAGCTATCTCTGCACCCCTCCGATACAGCAGTTTTACTGGTGATGTGTCCCATGATTATGACACATTCCCATCACTGGAAATGCATCTTCATCATGAACAGAACCATCTACCTACCTCCCACCTAGAGTGGGCGAGCCGGCAAAACAACTCTTTCCCACCCCCTCTCTCCCTGGCTCCTTCAGAGCCCAAACTGCTAGTCTATCTTGGGTCATATGGACTGTAGGTTGGGCTCCACCTCTCTATGACATGGAGACAAGGATTAGTTAGTGATTATTTGATAAAAGAACAGTGAAACAAAGTGAGTGATTCTCTGATGTATGACAGAATAATTTCGGGCCAGTCCTTCGCATCGATAGGTTCCACTATACAATTCCCAGCCTGCTATAGCCAGATTCTGAAACTAGATAGGTGAAATGAATTTTGTTTTTCTGCTGCCACTTATTAAAACTCCATCCTGCAAGATATTTACAAGTGTACAACACTGCTCTTTAAATCATCCCTCAAGTCCACTGAAATCATGCCATTTTTTTCAGCCATTCTGCCTATAGGAATACTGTTAAATGGACACATAGCTGCTAGAATGCACCTTCATTTCTTTTGCGGTTTAATGTATGTAATTTTATAGTGTATTTTCCAGACATATTTCCTAATAAGGAAAGGTTACTGGAGTAAAATTAGTGATTGCAAAGTCATCCCCAATGAAACAGTTGGCCCTCAGTGTAAACCACTGTTTGCAACAATCAGCGTTAAGCAGTAGTCAGAGAAGGCTCTAAGGTCAACTGACACCAGGCTGAAGACCTAGAACTTGACTGGAGAGAAAGTACAACATTTAATGGAATTACTCAGGGCTCTATCATTCCAAGAAGAGGAGAAATAGGTGGAGCTGAAGAAGAATTACAGCGCCTCAAAATAGCATGCGCAAGGACTACAGAACAGATATGTGGCCGAGCCAGGTATGGAAATAAGGTACATAAGAAATGCTGGGGTGGAACGCAGAAGTCCAGGAAGTCATCACAAGAAAGGAGTGCAAGAAAAACTGATGGACAGAAAAGACGGACCAGGATAGGAAGGAATGCTGATTGGCCAACAAAGAAGCTAAGAAAGGAGTTGCAATAGCAAAGAACAAGGCATCGAGGCTCTCTACCACCTTCTGGATATTAACTCAGTAGGTGGCAGGAAGAAACTATATCAGGTTGCAAGGCAAAGACAGAAAGATAAAGAAGTTAGGCAGATACCTTTCATATGTTTGCCAGCAATAACCTGCTCACTAGTCTACAGGACATAAAAGGCAGATAAAAGGAATACTTGCAGCAGCTTCCCTCTGAAGAAACCCCCTACAGAAGTTGTAATGCCCCAGACACAGTCTCGAATGAGAGAAGAAGAGAAGCCCATCCTAGAAGAAGAAAGAATAGCACTAAGGAAAATTAAGAGAAAGCAGCAGACTCGTGTGAGGTTGCAGCAGATATCTTAAAGACGCTGGGTGGCATACAGGAGAAATGGCTCCTGAGGGTACTTATAGCGGTGTTAAGAGAAAGGCATATCCCAGATGACTGGACAATAAGCATACTCAAGCCAGTGTACAAGAAAAAAAGAGGACATCCACAACTGTGGCAGTACAGAGGTTTAAAACTTGTGTCACATTGCATGAAATTTCTGGAGAGGGTGATTGAGAAATGGATAAGCACAGTAGCAGAAAATAAGATGGGAGACGACCAGTTCAGATTCAGATCAGGATGCAGCACAATTGACCTGATGTTTGCAGGAAGACTGATAGTTGAGAATAAGCTAGAGATGAGGAAAAAGTGAGAATAAGCTAGAGATGAGGAAAAAGTTCAACTGGACATTCCTAGACTTGGAGAGAAAGCATATGACATCATCCAAAGAAATCTGATGTAGGCAGTACTGTGGTGGTTCGAAGTCCCAAAACATAGGTAGAATTAGTGCAGGCTATATACAAGGACCCAATGACTCAAGTACAAACCGGGTGTGCACCAGAGTTCAGCTTTGAGCCCACTCTTGCTTATACTTGTGATGGACTATATTAGCAAACAGGTTGGAGAGGACAGGTTAACAAAGTTGCTGTATGCAGATGCTGTGGCATTACAGACAAACTCTGAGCAACAACCTCTGCAAAGGAAAGGGGAATGGAATGCAAAACTATAGGCACACGGGATGAAACTGAGTACAGATAAGACAGTGGTAATAGCAGCAAACTGGGGAAATCAGAAGAAGCTAAGAACTGAGACAGAAGGGAAGACAGTGGAACAGGTTAATAGCTTCAAGTATCTGGGAGGGGTGGTTGAGGAGGAGGAAAGTCTGAATGAAGAGGTCAAAGGTAGAATCAGGGGGGCTTAAGCCAACCGGCATAGAGTGTCAGGTGTAGTGCATGACAGAAGAATGCCAAAGAAGTTGAAAAGTAAGATGTACAAACAGTGGTGCAACCAATGGTACTGTATGGTAGAGAAACCTGGGCAGTAAAGGCAGAGCAGATGAGGAAGATAGAGGGTGTGTAAATGAAGTACGTGAGAATGGTGGTAGAATGCACACTGTGAGACAGATGGAAAAATGATGACATAAGAGCAGAAGCCAAAGTAGCTTCAGTTGCAGAAAAGATTAAAGAGAACAGATTAGGGTGGTACGGACACATGCAGAAAAGCAGAAGACACTCTGGTGAAGACGAATTGAGACAGACAAGAAGAAGAAAAGAGAAAGCCAGGATGTCCAGCAAAGAGGTGGATGGATTGTGTGAGAGAAGATCTGTGACAGTCAGGCATGAGTGTCGAATAAGGCAAGAGTGTGGCACTGAATCAAGATAGATGGCAACAGTTAACATGATACCTCAACCCCATGTAGAAACTTGGAAAAAAAGGGGAGTGATGATGATGATGATTGCTAGGCATATTTCTCTCACACAAACAAGGTGAAAGTGGCATGTGTCCACTCTATCATTCATCTTACAATTCATCATATTATAGCCATGAGCACATAAAACCCACATAATCTATAAACCTGTCAGATCAGCTCAACTTACTTGTGCTTTTCACACTGCTGGGTCAGTTGCTCTGTAGTCTCTGACATCACATCTAAAACAGAAACAGAAGCAGAAACAAAAAGAATGTTAGTAGAATGAAACATGCTCTTCTTATAACCTGCCTATTCAGCCTGACTGAGATCTAGAAACCTATGGATTTATTTGTCGTTTATCATTCCTGGTAACATTCATTCTTCTGTAGTTACATCAGCCTGTTATCTCAGATTCCACACATGTCATCAGTTTTGTAATAGAGAAGGACTCAACAAAGTTTAACTCCTTGAGGTTAAACTCCCCGATTGCTGTTTTCCATAAGCAATCACTGCTGCTATGGTTTCTAAGTAGGTACTCTCCCTCATTCCTCTGTTTTAGGGATTTTCCTTTTTTTTGTGTTTCTGCAACTGTGAAGTTGATTTTTTTTACATATATATTCACCACCTATCTTAAACTCAGCTCACCTTAACCCATAAGTCATCCATACCCCATCTGCCTAACCAGAAATTAGACCCCTACTCTAATACCATCTTCCAAATCATCCCCTTTTGTCAAATAATACACAACTGCTTACCACCTACAAACCACAAAGGGCTGATGGGGTCAGTCTTTATTCCAAGAGTGTAATTTGGAATAACATTTCTATATTAATCATGTTTATCACACAGCTTCATCTTTTCAAACCGTTAGTAAAATACTTTCTCTCTGCTTCCTGGTTCTGTCCCTGCTCCTCATCTGGGACATACCTCTCTAACACTCTTCACCACTTTTCCTATACTTCCCACTAAAGCACTAAATCACTTAACCTGCTTATCCCCTTGTAATCCTCTCTTTATGGTACTTTTTAGACTACTATACCTCCTTCTAATTAGCACAACAAATTACTATTCCATCACTACTTCTCTGTTAACACTCAGACTTTCTTATCTCCTTGAATACATGACTCTGCTATATTTCCTAAATCACTCCTACCTACCTATTGCATACACTGCTCTTCTAGCTTTAGAGTCTCAATACAAGGCTTGTAAATTCATTGTTTTTGAATATCAATACAAATGTTGTTATACTGACTAGTATGGTATGTATTCTCTGAAACTGCATTATAAAATGTGTTGTTGTAAATATTGATTGCATTACATATGATACCTTGGAGCTTTTCTCCCCAGGCCTCCACTGAAAAAGGACACCTGCGCACAGTTGGACTTATACACACACACACACACACACACACACACACACACACACACACACACACACACACACACACACAAACACACAGCTGTGGAGTTGACAAAAATATAGAAATAGATACACACACACACACACACACACACACACACACGCACATACATATTTTATATATATATATATATATATATATATATATATAAGTGGATACCAGTGGTTGCCCAACTAGTTGCGTAGTCTTGACCCTCTTGAAAACCTCTTAATTTTATTTATTTAGTTTTTAATTATGCTGAGTTTTCAATTCTTTATTTTGGCAGGCTGAGTCCTAACTTAGTTGGAGCTTGATGATTCATAATGGAAGTCAATGACTCACATGACTTCATAGATGCTCACTGCAGTTCACTGTACTGTGTCTACTAGAAATTCGTACATTGTTATAATCACTAAAAATGCAATGCTTTTTCTTTCATTCAAAATATCCAACCTTTTAGTTTTGCATTCATGGATCAGAGTTATAAAACTGTTTTATCTGGTTACTGCTACTGATTGGACCAAAGTATATAAACTAATTTTGCAAGATGTTTTTATCCTAGTCCTGCTCTTCCAATGTACCTTCACCAAGCATACTTCCATAGATTTCAGTTATTCTTCATAAGATGTTTCATGTGAATCTTTGGGCCCGTATAATTCATGGCTTCTACTTAATGTCATCCTGTAAACAGCCTTATGCCTGTCCCAAATATTCATATATGCAGGCATAACTGTACACAGTTGAGGGCCCTATCACTGTCTAATAAGAACAACATTTACTACCTATGCAAGTACCTCTGGTGATACATTCTAGTGCCTTAGTAGCTTTTCTGCCCAGGGATACTTCAAGTTTTGAGTTATGTGACCTATTTCTCAGGTGAAAGTTTAACATCCTCATTACATTGATGTAGGATGAGTAACCAATGTCATTGCCATTTTTCAATTTTTTTTTCTTTGACTTGCCCGTTGTCTCTCCATCCTGTGTCCTTTTGGCTCATTCATTCAGTTGGGGGGAGTCATTGGGTGCGACTCTTCTTGCTCTTCTGTTCTCATCTGGGGGGCATTTGTTTCCCTAAATGGAGAGAGTTGGGTATAAAGGAGCAGGTCATATCCTGCTTCCACAGAGGTTCCCATCCCATTAAATATAAACTCTCCCATGTGGCCAAATGGCTCAGCTAGTTATACATTTGCCTTTGATGCCAAAAACACTAGAAAAGCTGTGTGTTTTGTCTCCACAGCAGGCATTTAAGAAGAGACAGATATGTTTCTCAGAGATTACCCCTTCTTTGCAACAGGCTTCCTATTCACATTAAGCACAGCCCCTCCCTGGCCCTCTTCAAACGCAATTTGGATCAATGGATGGGGAATCACAAATTCACACCTGGGGAAGCATCTATGTCCCTTATAGAAAGGGGCAATGTGTAAGATACTCAAGGCAAAGGCACAAATCCATGTCATCCTCTTGCCCTTAGGGACCATATATTGGGTAAAATTGAGTTATATTAGCTAGGCCTGTAAGGGCTCTTAAACCATTAGCCTAGTAATCTCCTATGAACCTATTTATGTGACATGCAGTCTCACAGTAGGATCATAGGAGAGTAGTAGGTTAATGGCCGTAGTTCCTTTTTAAGCCTAGCTAGTCCTGTCCCAATTTTTCCAGTTATCAAAGTCCACAGAACACGGATGGCTTTGGTATACATCTACGCCTTACTGCATCTACTACTTGCTCCTCCCCATAAGGGACACATGTGACAAGCCAGGGGTGAATTTGTAATTTCCCATCCATTGTTCCAAACTGCATTTAAAAAGACTTAGGGAAGAGTTCTGCTTCACATGAATGGGGAGTCTGTTTCAGAGAAGTGGTAATCTCTGAGAGACATAAGTGTCCCTCTAACATGTCTTGTTTATGGCAAAAACAGGGTATAGATCCTTAGATTGGGTAATTTGTTTTGCAAATGTGTAGCAGATCCATCAGAGCTAGACTGGATAATGCCTTATAGGTTAGGTATAGACTGAGTAAAGGGACAGGGTGGTCCTCATGGAACATGTTAATTACACTCTGCATTCTTTTATTGAGGAACCTCTGTTGTCACTCCAGCTGTTGCAAATGCCTAGCTAGGTACATGCAGAAGGATGCACTGTACTCAATTATTACTCTAATGTGGGCTGAGTATATTAGAAATATGATCTCCTTAGATCTGGATGCCATGCCGTTGCTTATAAGTTGTGGCACATATAAGAATTTTCTCACCACCATGGACATATGGGGAGCAAAGTTCAGGTTACTGTCAACCTGAGTTCCCAAGTCCCCTTACCACAGAGCCTACTCTTAGTGGACCGTTATCAATGTTGTAATATGCAGGGGTGGTCATCTTCCAAACGTTTATAATTATGCATTTTTCCACTGAGTTTTAGGCCATGTCTGAGTCACACCCTCCTGGAAGATATCTATATCTTTGGTGGATTCAGTGATTGCACTCATCTTGCAGTTGTCAGCAAATTTGGTCAATCAAAGGCCTCTACATTTGCTTTGACTTAGAGAAGTATATTCCAAACAGGAGGAGTCCCAGTACCAAATCCTGTTGCGTACCACTAGTAACCGGCATCTTGGTGGAGGTGGATTTCCCCAACCTAACTTCATGTGCCCTATTCATGAGCCATTTGGCCATCCATCAGGTGACACATGGATTTATGCTTAAATATGCAAGTTTGTCTATAACACCTGAGTGAGGGATTGTGTCAAATGCCTTTGCCAGGTTGAGGTAGGCAGTATGCACTGTTTTGCCCTCATCCATGGCTCTAGTGACCTTCTCAAAGAAAAGGGCATTAATCGCTACGTCACTCGATGGGTTGCCAACTGGCTTACTGATAAAATAAATCCACACTGTAAAAGTAGCCAACTCCAAATCCAGCTCCAGACAAGTGACAAGTAGAGTACCTCAGGGTTCAGCCCTGGGACTGCTCTTGTTTGGCATCTACTTCTCTGAAGTACCAGCCAACATTAAGGGACTCCGGCTAACAAAAATCACAGATGACTGCAAACTGGGAGCCATTACTGAATCCCCAAATGATGTGGATATTCTACAAAAGGGCCTTACAGAAACAGATGTTTGGTGCCAGAGCCATGGGCTCAAGCTGAATACCAAGAAATGTATAGTTATCCCTTTGGGAAAAAAACATGTACCAGTGAATTACCACATAGGTGGCAATTCATTAAACACCGAAAGTGTGATGAGACTTAGGGACACAGATGGACAGTGGTCACACCTTCGAAAACCACATCGCCACAACAGTCAGGAAATCCTTCTATGTGGCACACCTCATCACTAAGGGCTTTTCATCCAGAAAAAAGGAGGTCATTGTCCCACTGTACTCATCCCTCATTAGACCCATTATAGAATATAATGCCCCATTTGGTATGTACTTCTCAAGACATCTGCAAGAACTGGAAAGGCCGCAGAAATACCTCACTAAAAGAATCACAGGCCTAAAGCAGATGCCCTATGCTGACAGTCTAAAAAAACTCCAGCTATACTCTGTCGCATATTGTCTACTCAGAGGTGATCTCTGCTTAACATACAAGGCCATGTCAATCCCAGAGCTGTTCGACATGCTACACTTAAAGAAATCCCAATCCCTCAGAGCCACATACTCCAGGGATATAAACCCTTGTCATCACAATGAACAAAACATGCTGGAGGGATAGGTTCCTGACCCAGAGACTCCCCAGACTCTGGAATAGACTGCCTATACACGTCATGCAGAGTGCCTCTTTGGCCCTCTTCAAAAGGAACCTGGACAATTGGATGGAAGATAGGAAATTCACCCCAGGGATCACGTCAATCACCCTGCCAGACAGGGGTCCAGGGAAATAAATATTGTGGGAAGAAATAGCCAGGGAATTGTTTTGGCTAGGCTTGTATAGGTCCTAGGGCCAATAGCCCAGTACCAACCTATGAACCTATGACCTGCTCTTGATAAAACTGAACTAGGATGGATCCAGTGTTTGAAGATTTCCTATGTCTTTGCTTGTCAGGTTTATGATAATTCTTTCCATGGCCTTGCATATAAGGCTAGTTAAACTTATGGGTCTGTAGTTCCCCTGGGTCTGTTGATGGCTGCCTGGTTGGGGATATACATGTGTGTTCCTATACACCAACTTCCCCAGTTCAGTGACACTCATACTACTTCAACTGTTAAAGTTTGTCAAGCCTCTTCCACAAATGGCCACCCACTCACTGGTAGACATTGCTAATTTGGTGGGTCTAGCTACCCCCCACTCCTTGGAATGGATGAGCTGATATGGGCTGCTGAAATTCATGCCTCACCACCTGGTCACTCCAGCTGCCATGATTTATGGTTCATAAAGAAAAAACATTGCTTGCTTGTATCTGGATGATATAATTGCTGATTTGAGAAATTCGTAACTGCTGAGAATGTAATTTAGATCTCCTTCAAGTTCTAGTTTGGGGGATTAGAAGGAATTACTTGCTAGGAAGGTCAGGGCCCTAGCTGTGCAGCCGAAATTTGAAATATGTCTCCTTAGTGGTCTGTTCTTGGGGACAAGATGAACACATCCAACTATGATGAGAGTGTCAACTCCAGTGTCAGGGCAAATGGATGTTGTAACAATGGCGTAAAAGTTTGTCTGAATATTTCCATCATGTCCCCATCCCTACAGACCTTTTATAAACAGATCTCTAACACATAAGTCATCTATAAATACTGTTTGTTGAATAACCTTCTTGCTATCTTGATCAAACTTTTGTAACAGATGAAGTGTGCCTCTAAACCTGCATTCAGTGCACCAGGTGTGATATCAATGTCATATCATGCAGCAGAATTATACCATCTTCTTTGTAGCAATGTAAAAGCTCCTTTTCTTAACATTTAGCATCCTACTATCTAATCTGCACTGTATTTCGCTTCACTTCTTCCAGTTTATTTGATAGAATTGCTCCCAGATCTTTCTTTACTGGAAATCTTGCATAAAGAAATATTGAAGAATAGGACTTGTAGGATGGTTTAACCCAAAATGCTTTACAGTTCCTCTGCTATATATCAAAGTTAGTCCATTTACTGTTGATACATGGGCTTGGGAACTACTGGTTATCTATAGGGAAAGGTCCTAAAACATGCAGGTCCCTCTCTCTCAAGCTTGATATCATCCATAAAGAATCGGATGCAGTTCCTGATCAAATCTGGTTGATCATAAACATTTCAAAGCAGGGATTTGAACTTCAAACTCTGAAAATGTTTTTAGCTTTGTTTGTAAGACTCTCACCATGACTTGCTAGGTACTCCTGTAAAAGGAATATTTTGTCTAGTCCACACAGAGATGGTTCATACCCTGTGGATACTATAGTTTTCCAGGATTCTACCACAGCGCTGTCCTGTTGGTGTATCAAACAGTAGTTGGTACATAACACAGTCTCCCCTCTCCAATGGGAGCATAATTAGGCTATCAGGAGCTAGAGTGGTGGCAGCCTGTACATGGCATCCACTGTAAGAGGGGTTAGTGACTAATAACATGACATCAGACCAGAATGACAGTACATATCTCAGACATCTATGCTTGGAATACAACAATACCTCAATTTTGTAAGTGCACAAAATCAGAATAATACATGCTGTGCACTGTATTACCCCACTGCACAGGAACTTGCATTCTTCCATGGCAAAGCAGCCCACTGAAGAATAGAACCCCTCACACTTGTCTGCATAACTGTGACTGTACACTATGTAAGCTACAATATAAGCAAACATTTTATGCCACTTAGCAGGTAGTTTTAAGTTGTGGGGTATACACTAACTATCAAAATTAGATGTCACCAGTAAAGTCAATCATTCTTCAATTCCACAAGCTTAAAACACTGCAGACCTGCAGTTTTCCATAGAGCAAAGAGGCCTATGGTGGGCACGGGTGGTTATATCATATAAGTTAGAAGCTTCTAGCGTGGCAGTTATGTTAATGAAGCAGTAGCTAATGCATGTTCCTGAATAGCTGTTTATAATTGTCACACCTGTTGGCTAAGCTGCACTAACAGGCTTCCTCAGGCACATGCACTCACATCAGCACCTACAAAGCATACTGAGCATTCATGGATGGGTCAAGGACCCCTGTGGCAACTCATGTATCTGATAAAGGCACTAAAGAACAAAAGAGTTAGGCAACATGCATGTACAATTTCCATGCCATTGTTCACACCCTAACACCACTATGCTACACAATGGTGGCACCTCAATGGGTTGCACCAATAAGCTGTCTTACTGTGAATGGCACGTGATTAAAAAATCAGTGGGCATGATTGAGACAGTCCTACTATAGTTCTCAGGAATGTGACCTGGTGAATGGCTATGACTTCCAAGGGAACTGAGTGTGGAAAGGTGTGTACTGCTTTATGACATATTTATTTATTTATTTTATTTATTGACATTTGTTATCCGGGTTGGTCCAGATGGGCTTGTGGTCCATTTTCAGGGGAGACCCGAGGAGAAAAGCTCCAAAAAAAACATAAACAGTTTACAGAGAATCGAACATTTGAGTCAAAAATATGGTCAAAATCAGTTATACAAGAACGTTAGAGAGAGAAAGCAGAAATGCAAACACATAATATATACATATCAATATTTTTACAGACTAAAAAATATATTTACATATTTACAAAAAAGAGTTAAGTCCAACAGTATTGATTGTAGAGTTTAATAAGTATCCACAATAGTGGAGTACTTAGCTGTATGTGGAGGGACTGAAAAGGTATATTGTAGGGTTGTGGGGAGCTTAAGCTGGGGCTTGAAAAGGACATATTTTGGAGTTGAGTAGATGAAGTTTGAGTTTTACTAAAGTGGGATGGGTGAATGATAGAACAAATGTCTTGTGGGAGTTTGTTCCAGGCTTGGGGGACAGAGTGTTTATATAGGAGTTTGCCAGCTATTTTTGTGGGTTGGTAGATTTGTAGTAGTTACTGATTAGAGGTACGGAGAATCTACGGAGAAATGTAGACAGAGATGAAGGAAGATAAAGCAGGGCAGGATGAAGGTTTGTAAAGAACGAAGTGTGACATTTGAAGTTGTGACAGCAATAGAAGATGGGGGAATTCTAACCAATGGAGAGTATTTAGGGCAAGGCAGTGATGTGTATTGTATAAAAAGCTGTAGCACTTCAGATTTATGGCTATGTTCTATGAAGGAGAATGCACAGAATAAATCCACAAGGAATGGTTTGACCTCTTCTTTTTGGGTCTATATTAGATGAGCGACCGTTCCGATGTACAAATCATAGATGGTTGACATCATATGACCGAACGTGGAAAGGTTGAAGGTGAAAGTCAATGGCTTTCCATGCGCAGAATGGGAAATTTTCCCTTTCTGCACTGAAGTGCGTTCTCGGAGTTGGTATATTTAAGTAGGGGGGTGTGGGGGATGCAGGGGGGCTTGCCCCCCAGCTCAGAACGGTAAAGTAATTTTTAATTTTTTTTATTTTATTATATAGTCGATGTTTTGAACTTCGCTAATTTGAGTTCGCTCATGTGAGGTTCGAAGTTTTGAAACTTCGACTATATAATATAGACCCTTCTTTTTTAGATGGGAACCAGTGTGTAAAAATAAATCTACCTGAGCAAATAGTAACACAGAGACGTGACCCATCAAGAAAACGCTCCAAATCTTGAGGAAGGACAAGGAATGGCCCGGGAACAAGGAGCAAAGCCATGAAACAACAGTAAGTCTTACTGAGACTGTTCACAATAATTAAAATATTTGTAATGTACTGACAGAACATTAATCTGTTGTTAACCTGTCTGACTGTTCTTTCAAATGCTGAGATATCTTTATTATCTCATGGAACTAAATTTGTGCCAGTTGGTACTGATGATGTGGTGAATGCTATAACAGATTTAAACTTATTTTCACACAATTTGAACTTAAAAAATATTTTTAAAGATACTAATGTGTCTATGGGTAATCAGCACAAAAGAACTAGTACATTTATACCTATAAGCGATCCTTTTGTCAGTGTGTTTAATAGTGTTTGTGAAAAACAGATTTGTGAATTTTATGATAAGAAGTCATTTAAGAAATTTTATAACCTAGCTACTAAGGAATTTAATGTTCTTAAATCTTTACAAACTAATGAAAATATAATAATTAAAGAAACGGACACAGAAGGTGGCATTGTACTGATGAATACATGTGATTATTTGGAAGTAATGAATAGCTTGTTTTCAGATATGCAAACGTTTAAGTTGATTAGTGATAAGGAAGTGAATGAGATGATTAGTAAAATTAACGTCTATTTATGATCTGCAACTAATGAATGACATATATATTGATACTTTTAATTTTTTAACTGCGCCATGTCCAACTATTACTGCTCTATATGGCTTTCCAAAAATATACAAATCCCTCCATAAACCAGGAGTGAGGCCTATTGTCTCTGGGAGGGGATGGGCAACAGAGCCTTTATTGGTCTACTTACAGGATATATTAAAAAATGTTTTGAGATTTGTACCCAGCTATATTAAAAACACTAGTGATTTTTTAATTCAGCTATATCATTGGTATAGCAATAATACCCATAGCTGCTTCTTACTAGTAACCCTAGACATGAAATTACTTTTTAGTCATCCCAAATAGGTATGGGATTAAATGTATAAGGGATATTTTACAGGAATATGGCCAATATTCTGCTAGACAAATTGGAACCTTTTGTGAACTTTTGGAGCTGGTATTGGAGAAGAACATCTTTACTTTTAATAAACAGATATATCATCAAGTATCAGAAAAGCTATGGGTACTGCAATAGCTAACGCATATGCTAATTTAACTCTGAGTAAATGGGAAAAAGCTAATGTGTATGGTGAAATCAACACTTATGCCTCTAATATTTTATTTTATAAACGGTTTGAGGACGATATTTTTTGAATTTGGCATGGTAATAGTGAAGAGTTGAATCTTTTTATGTTTATTTGAATAATATGGTTGAATTTTTGAAATTTGAAATGAATTTTTCTGATACTAAGTTGAATTTTTTGGATGTTGATTTGCAGATGACAGCTCATGAACTAGATACCTGTATAATAGGAAGGATGTACAAGTAAATAAATATTTGCACAAGAATAGTATGCATGCTAAACATACTTTTAAAGGTTTTGTTAAAGGTCAATACCTGTGAGCTAGTAGGTTGAATACTAAGTTGGATACTTGCAATATACAAATGCAGGAGATGACAAATTACTTTTTGGTAAGGGGCTATGTGCTAATGACTTGGAGGTAACTAAAAATGAGGTTATGTTAATGAGAGATTCAGGGGCTAGACCATATTTTTCTAATCTTGAAAATGCCCCCCCTATTAATCATTGTTCTGATTCCATTCGCCCTTTCTGATACTTAATGACTTATAGGAGGGTTAGTAAACCCATTGAACAAATCATTAGGAATAATTGGGACATTTTAAAAGCTATGCCTGGCCATGAAAATGGCTACCAACTAAACCTCTTTTCACATATCGAAACTGTGATAATTTAAAGAAACGCTTGTGCTATAAAGACTTTGCCCTTAATTATAAGTGTGTTCCTGTTTATAATAAAAAGGGAACTTTTCCCTGTTATAATTGTTCATGCTGTTCTAATATTATTCAGTCTGTTGAGTTCACACATTCTATTAGTGGTAAGAAATACATGTTTCACTGTACTGCCACCTGTAATACTTCCTCTATTATTTATCTCGCCACCTGTCAGCAATGTGTAGGTTTTTATGTTGGCAAATCCATAAGAAAGCTACGTGATAGAATCATAGAACATAAATCAGACATACTTAGGGGAGTTGTTACAAACTCCCTGGCCCAACATGTACAAGAAAATAATAACTCACAACAGTTTTATTTTAGAGTTATAGATATAATACACTCAAATGCTAGACGTGGTGACTTATTGAACAGAATGGATACAAAGGAATAAACTTGAATAAACAAGTGACATTGAATCCAGTTTTGAAAGCTAAACAGCAGATAAAATAAATTTATAAAGAAATGGGAAGAAATACATGTTATATTTTTAGATACCTATGTTTTTTAAACATGATTGTGATTTTAATTTATTCTTTGTAATAGGCTGACTGTGTCATGTGATGGATTTCTTCATTCTTTAAAAATGATGGTTTTAGAAGATTGTTTTGTAAAGCACTGAAGAAGGATATTTTATCCGCAAGCTTTGTTCTTATTTTGTTAAAGTGACTTAATGTTGTGGAGTTCTGCTTTTTTTTTTTTTTTTTTAATTTGGATTGCTTTGCGCTACTTTATTTTATCACTTTGTTCACCTTTGTTTGAGTCATTTGCATATATCCCATCGGTCTCTATTACAGGAGGTTAAAGGTATCACACAGTGAAAACTCTAGCTTGGCTAGGTTTTTCTTGTAGTTTTTACTAACTGGTTTCTTTGTTTGCCACTTTTACTTTTTGGTTTAGTTGTTGGGATATTTTGCAAACAACTTAATGGTTATGGACATCAGCTGGGTTTAAAGACCCTGTATTTCTAGAGTATAGCCAAACAGTCCACTTGTGCTATGCTGATAAGGCCATAAGCAGGCCAAAATGTGCATGACCACAGCTAGTGGTGTTTGGCTTTGTTGGCCTGAATCTGTCCATAACGTCTTAAAAAGGAAAAAGTCATGGAAAGTCAGAAGCCATATGACTGAAAGATTTGATGTCCTTAAGGGGTCATTTGCAGATATCCCATGAACCTCTATTACAGGAGCTTTAAGGTATCACACAGTGAAAACTCCAGCTTAGCTAGGTTTTTCTTGCAGTTTTTTTTTTTTTCAAAAAAAAGACAGGTTTATTCTCAAACATAAACCATTCTCTGCAGAACTAGTCAACCAGTCAATAGCATGCCATGTAGAAAAATGTCTTTACTCTAACTCACTCCTTTCAGTCTTCAAATAAATTCTGTTCCAAACATCCCCACTCGAATAACCATCACAGAAAGTCATTTTTTTTTCTTTTGCAGCACCAAAATGCTGGAATAATTTCCTCTTTCCCCATGGTAACAACCCGAATACTCTTACTCATGGCTACCCTAATAAATTAATTTGTATAAAACTGTAACTGTAACTGCCATTCCAGTTTTATTTTAGATACCCCCCCCAATATCTATTTTAGAGTTTGCCAATTCTACTGGTTCACCTCCAATACAGTTCAGGCATGCCCTACCTTGTTAAATCAAATATACAACGGACGGCGCAGTGGTGCAGCAGTAGCATTGTCACCTCACAGCAAGAGGTTCTCTGGTTCAATTTTCAGTTGGGGTGCCTTCTGTGTGGAGTCTGCATGTCCTCCCTGTGTTTGTGTGGGTTTCCTCTGGGTGTTCTGGTTTCCTCCCATGTTACAAAGACATGTGTCTGGAGTGTTTCTCCCCAGCCCTCTGCTGAAAATTGACTCATTCCAAGTCGGACTTTCCCAGTTAACAAATGTAAAAAAAAAAAATACACCTGCCTAGCATTATTATTAACATATGCCCTCCATGTTATGCCTTGTCCTGTAAATATCTTTAAAAAGTCTCAGGCTTTTGTGTGGAGCAGCTTTCAGCCCTGACTGTCAAGAACTGACTTTGGTGTTCAGGAAATGGCTTTGGGGCATTAGAAACATATACTATAATTAAGTTGTCATACAAAACAAACCCAGTTTGAACAGCATATTAATGTAAAAAGAAAACAAAATATGTCAGTGGTTGTACCACCATTGTATGGTTGTTTTAGGGCATTTGTTGGAAAATATCCAATGGATGCAGTATGTATCTTAGCATCTATGGGCCAAGAAAATGTGAAACAGTTCTTATGTCAAGAAGAATGTTGCTTGCAGGTAATGCAGGTTGCTTTCACTTACTGTGTTTGGTATGAACTACAATTTACATTTATTTAATGTTATGACAAGATTGACTATATATAGTTCTTATGCTGTGAAGTTTTTCTACTTGAGCCACTGTTGAAAATGTGCTCTGTCAACTTAGACTTTTTTGATCAACAAATTTATAAAACTATTTCAAGATGTATAAAAAGAAAATATTTCTAAGATATATATATATATATATATATATATATATATATATATATATATATATATACTTTAGTTGTAGTCAACCCATCAAGAAGCCAACTTGTCGAACTGTAAAAAATCCAGTATAGCTAATCAAAAATCATCTGATTGCATGCACTGGCTATTTTCAGTGAGAGATTGCTCTACAGCGGAGATCGAGGAATTCACCTTTTCCCCACCATACTATACTACATATGATCTCTGAGTTGGTATATATAAATTGCAGAGGTTGTAGGGGGCCTTCTTGCACAACACATGTTTAAACTATTTATGTTTATTTTTTGATTTGCAGGTGATCTACCAGTTGTGTTGGATTACCTGCCGTTCATTTTTCAATGGTGTGTTATACTTATATATATATATATATATATATATATATATATTTTTTTTAAAGAAGGAAATTGATAGTTATAGATTTTTTGCCAGAAAAATAAAGATATGGCACCATATGTTTAGGTGAGGGGCATTTGATGACAGAAACTGTAAGAAATTATGTTTTTAATCATAAAATCACTGATGGTGATGCATTTAGCGGCACGTTAACCTCTGTGACTTATTACAAAGGAACTATTTTTGTGATGTCATTCATTTGGTGAATCCATTTATTTCATCATACTGAACTGTTTACTGTAATTAAAATAAATGCCATTTTCAAACCATTAAGTTGTAGGAAATGCATTGCTGATTGTTACAATAATTTCCAGATTTTAAAATGAAGCTACTGACATGCTTTTAGCATGCTATAAATTACCAAGTAACAGAAAGCTTACTATATAATGCATTTAATGAACCGGTTTTAAAGCACAGGAAGCCACAATAAAATACTACAAGCTGTGTTAGATTTACTTATGCTATAAACTGCAAGGCTCTTCAGAACTGTTTGCTTCTGCTTACATGCTGATGCTAATCAAAATTCTGGGTTTCTGCTGCGCTTTCATGTAGAAAGTCAAACAAATGGCTTTGATAATAACATATTGAGTTTCATTTAGTCTAAGCTGGCACACACAGGATGGAAAAAGGTAAGACACAGACAATACAAACTGTGATGTCAAAGAACAAGCCAACAGCACTGACATAATCTGTACAGTCTCTTATTTCAATAGATGCTAAATGTATGACCCAGTAAATTGGCAAAACAGACTTACAACAATGGCATGATCACTAACCTAATTTGTTTCTTTATAATTCGATGTGCTTTTTATAAGGTGTCTTCCATTTTTATGCTGATTTAACTCTGGTGGATGAGTTTTCTCTCTACATTTTGTTTCCTGATGACCGAAACCTATTGTTGAATAGCAGGGCGGAAGGTTCCACCGTACAAAACCTTCTGCGTAATGTTATTTTCTTTCTACTGCGGGAGGCAATGATGCTAGGGTTAGTCACAGCTTTTGTTTTTAAGGACCTTCATCCTTGATTCTTCAGCTACACTGTGTTCCCTGTTAAATGGGTCACACTGACCTCTGAAGAAGAAAATGTGCATAGTCTGTCAGAAAGGCTAAATACTACCCCTTTTCTGATATGTATTACTTCCAAAATAATTACTGCCCATAGTTGGGTTATGGTAAGTCTGAAATGGGAAATATGGATATGCACAGTTTCATGTCACTTTTGTTGCTGGAAAATATTTAAAGGCGCTCCTCAAAATACAACTTGGACTTGCTTATCATGTTAGGATGAATGGTCCTTAGCCCTCTGACAGTACTTTACAACTTAAATGCTGTTCTTTCACTTATTTTTCATTTCCAGAAGAAAATCAAATGAAACTGATCATTTGCCTCCCAAGATACCCTACTGATCACCCATAAATATGTTCAGTTGTGTTTTTAAAAAGAATGGATCCTCACCTCAGCAGGAAGCATTACTACCACACACCGGAACCATTTTGCTGCTGTATTTTGATAACATGCCAACATCTGAAACCGTACACATCCATTTCTCAGATTAGTTCTACTGCTTCTCAGACTTAGATTTTTAAACAGTTGCATGTCCTAAAATACTTTGCATAGTAATATCAAATCTCCCCCGGAGTCTTTGAAATCTAAGCATGTACAGATTTAGAGATTTTTAACATCAGTTTGCTATGGTGGATGGTGGTGGCTCTAATTCAGCTTATACAACTTCCTTTTCTGTAGTCTCTCATTTGTATATGTTTATTTTACATCCCATTGAGAAATGGAAGTTTTATTGCATGCAGTACAAACAAAAGGAGACCCAATACTGACCTGTGTGGGATACCCCTTCTGTTCATAATAGCCATTTTTTGCACAGTAAGTATTCCACATTCCAGTTACTTATAGCTAGGTTTATTTGAACACTGGGCGTTGTAGAGAAATATACAGCAGCACAATTCATGCTGCCCAGATAAGCTGGGTTGCACTGCAAAACAGATTTATAATCATGCAGATTCCCAACAGCACTACATCTAATTAAAAATAATGCACATTCTCAACATCACTCCATTTATTTATAAGGGAATTTGCATGGCTATGAACTGATCATCCGGGCAGTTTGAAAAAATCAGTTAAGTGCCCCGCCAACCTGTGCTAAAAGGTAGCATAGGCACCTAGGAGACCATGCACAGGCACACAACTTCACACATACAGAGATGACAACACATACACATCCCTTTCAAGTAATGACTGTTAAAGTTTTATCATCTTTAGCAAGATTAGGGTGGGAATTTAACTTGTCTAGTACAGGAAAGGCCTGATCCTCTATCCTGAACAGGAAATTTCCCTTCAGAAACATTTAAACATTGCTTATAATAACTTTTTAGGCATTGGAGCTCTTTTATAAAATTAAATCTCTCCTGACAGAAGGCTCTACAACTAACTGTTGCTAGTTCTGGACTTTTGCCCAGACTTCTTTGTGGGGCTTTAACCTCCCTTCTGGTTAGCAGTAATACATTTGGAAGTGTCTATAACAGGGTTACCAGATCTGCCTGTGGATCTTCTTTCAGAACCCCATGCTGTAATTTGCTAGATCTTCAGGTCTAATATCTATGATGTTATCTATCTACGATGATGTGGCAATAATCTTATAGACGAAAACTTCAACCCAACCATCTAGGATATGCCATCCCATGGCTTAACCCATCCAGGTGATTTAAGTAGCATGATTTCTAGCTGGTTGAAGCTCCTTAAGCAGAACACATACAACAAATGGAGCAACGTCTTTTAGTTCATGGACTTCACACCTCCAGAAGTCTCTACCTCTCATTAAATCCAAGTGTGCATGCCTCCCTTCTTTCAAGGGATGAGTTACATCTCACCACATGCAGAACATATACCACTAGGATGCTGTATTACCGTATTACAACATATACCACTAGGATGCAGTATTACCGTATTACAACATATACCACTTTGTGCAGCTCATCAATTTGTTTTTTCTAAGCTTTACGCTCTGGAACTACTACTGACGGCTTTCTGTATCCAGCTTCTCTTTTGTCAGTCATCTTTTCCCCCCCAAGTCCCTTTTCTGTCTCTTCTACTTTATTGTTCTTCTGCTTTAGATCTTATTCCTCCTCACTGTCCCCAAAAGGGACACTGTACTTGCTGTACCTGTGCAAACTGAATATATTTTATACCTATTCTTTTTAATATCACGCTTCAGTTGTATATCTTGTGTTTTGCTTCTTCACTTTATGCCTTATTGCATCTAACTGCATATTGTAAGCATTTTTCTTGCTGGCTTTTCCAATGTACTTTCTTTATTGCTGACTTTTTTTATTCAAAGTGTACAATATCTTTTATATTACATATCTGTTGAGAAATCTCTTGTGATTTTGCAATAACTGAGCTTTGCTCTTCAAGATGCTGCTCTAAAAGGACCTTGCATTTGTCTCATCACTACAATGGAGTAACTAAATAATGCAATGGAATATTGTAGTGCAAACACAATACTTGCATCTTTATTGCACATTAGAAACTTTGCTCACAGATTTATGATTTAATAAATGTGCAATCTTTTCTTTAAGCCCCTAAACCAAATATTGCACATTGTTGCTAGTTTGTGAACTCCAGCAGCTTCCTATCTGCCACTGTTGCCACCAGCTCTAACACTGCCACTAGCAGCATAGTGATAAGGACAATGACAATGCATAGAAGGGTCAGGGAAAGATTAAAGGTCATCTCATGGCTAATGGCAACCACGTAATTAATATTGTTAATAATGTGAACCCTCTTCCCCAGTGAATTCATAAAAGCCTGAAATACATACTTAAAAAGAGTATGACAGAGGTATGGGATGGAAGTGGAGGAAAGGTGTTCCACTGGGAATTTCTGACATTTCAATCCAGCCATTTCCATCTAGACTTTATCTGGATTTGACAAAAAAAGTAAATTGCAACACATCTCTTACTAAAACGTTGTGTTAGGCTTACTTCTTAAGCATTATAAGATTTATACTTCAATGCAAAGCAATCTTCTACAGACATTTACCATTATTGTCAGGAGGTCATTTTGATTTGTAACAGCATCATGTCAACAGGTGGACTTGGGCTATGGTGGACTGATCTATTAGATGGACTGCAGGACTGATGAATCTGTGCTTTGGCTCATTGAGTTCAGTGACATCCTCCAGCTCTGTAACATGTCCATTGGTCACCTCTTTCTCTAAAACCTACTTCCACATCATTATAAAACGTTGTCTCCTCCATGCTTGTCCAAAGCGAAGAAGCCAAAAACCAAGTAGACACAAAGCCAAACAGGAACTTCCAGTAACAGGTGTAAACACAGCTAAAAAAGCTCCAAATACTGACAAATAAAATTTAGGCTTTTAAAATCTCTAAAAGCAGTTCAGAATAGGTCAGAAACGCTTCAAAATGCAAGTTCAAAAGATAAAGTGCTTTTCCTCTTCCATAACTGAAAAACTTCCTCAGATACTTTACAAATTTAGTCAACTTCTTTTATACATATAGCATTTAAAATTACATCATAACTCATGATTGCTAAGCCTCCAGAATGAATGAGCTACTATTTAAAGGACCAGTACATTAAACCATGTAACATACATCTCTGTGTTTATTTTAAAACATGTTGTTACTACAGGGCCATTACCTATCTTTCTAAAGCTTTTAGTTTTAGCAAGCTGGAAATAAAGATGGATTAGTTTAATACTGGCCGGTTAGTAGCATTAAATTTTAGTTGCCAGTATACTTCAGCTTTCTCTAGTCTTAGTGTCCAAGCACCTCTCCTTGCATTTATCACTATCTTTTCCAATACACAAAAATTAAAACACTGCCCTAGTTTTCTGCAACATGTTTGTGTAGAGCACTTGTTTCCTTCCAAATTCTTATGTGACATAGGTGCTCATATATTCTCTCCTTTAATTTTCTTTCGGTTTTACCAACATAGAAACACTTACATAAAATGCATATAGCACAGCAAACCACTTCATCAGAATTACAATTACATTTATGCTGTAAGATAACCTTGTTGTTTATGATGAAAAATCTACCCTCAAATATATACTTGCAATATGAGCAACAACCACATTTTCGCAAGCATGCTTTTTCATCCCTTATATATTTCTGTTCAAAAATGATTTTCAGGTTAGCACCTTTCCTGTAAACAACACAAAGTATTTCACCTATATGCTACCTGATGTCTCTTATCATTGTACAAAATAGCTCAATTATTTTCCAAATTTTTTTACATGACAGCTATCAGTATTAAATGTTGTAATAAATGAGCATTTGTATTGTTCTGCTGTTTGTATCACTGCATTGCTAGGAGTTGGTGTAGTTATATTCTATTCTTCACTAGCTTCATTATGTTTCTCTAAAACTGGGACATAAACTTTTCTCTCTCTTTTATTCATTATTTCCATCATTAATTCATTGATTAATTTTAAGGGATAACGTCTATTTCAAAACATATTCCATAGGTGGATGCACTCATCCCAAAAAGCTTCCATGTCTGTTGTCATCCCAGCAACTGTAACAAACTGCCCTTTGACTATGGCAAGTTTTTGCATGCTGGGATGGGCGCTTGAATAATGCAAGAAATGGCTAGGATATGTTCCTTTGTTGAATATTCTAGATGTAAATCTTTGCTTTATGATATCTTTTTCTAACCAAACATCTAAATAAGCTATATGTTCATCACTAATGGAGTGGGCAAACCTAAGAAATTCTGTTGTCTTATTTATATACTCGATAAGTTTGACTATCTCGTCTTTAGAACCCCCACAAATAATGAACATATCCAAAAAGCGGGTATAGAATATAAAATATTTTTCAAAATGTGTGTTGAGCAAATATTTTCTTTCCCATTGCAGCATTGCTATATTTGCAAACAGGCCACCACAGGATGACCCCATAGCCATCCCTTCTTTTTGTAAATAGGTCTCTTTTCAAAGGAAATGAAATTATTCTAAAGCACCATTTCCAATAATTGCTCATACAAATTTATATGCTCTTGTCTCACACCCTTTTCAAAAAGGTATTCAGTAAACCACTCCACCCCCACCTTATGTGGTATAACTCAGTACAAATCGTTTACATCTATAGTGATAAAGATGTAGGAATTTCTGAATGGAATATTATTAATCTTGTGCAAACATTCCCACGTCTTTGCATATAGTCTTTTCCTCTTGGACAAAGTGTTTAAGTTCGGTGTCCAGAAATTTTGCCAACGGGTGCATAATGGAGACTCTAGCATCAACTATTGGACACATAGGTGTATGTCTTATATTCTTATGTAACTTTGGCACCCCAAAAAAGGGATGGAGTCCTAGGGTATTGTGTGTTCAGAAAATTATACTCATCTGTTGTGATTGTGCCACGTAAGTTGGCAGCATCACCAAATAAATAACATACTTAGCTATTTCATTTCCTTAACCAGGCTAGTGTCAGCTGAGCTAAAGGCTTCTTTACATTAGAGACCTGAGGAAGAACGCTCCACAGCACACATATAAAGGTAATGCAAAATAGAAAAGCAACATATGAAGCATAAGTATGGAAACAAACTGTGTTGCCCACACAAAATCAGGCAGACATGGGGAAAATATACAAATTCCATGCAGCACCTGGTTCATGATGAAATCCTGAAGATGATAGGCCACTCTTTCACTCTTAAGATGATGGTCACTTTGTGTATTCCCAAATACCCTTGGATGCACCAGTACTGTTGGTATTCTCAATGTACTGCCCTCTTTTCCAGTTCTTAATGTAGGTTTCCATAGTTTGCAAAACACAAGACTGCCTGATATATTACCATATGTACACACATTCCTTACTGTCCATTTAGTGTTTTGCCCGGCTATTTAATGAGGACATAAGTTGCTAGGCTGTGCTTCTCTTGCCTTCACCAAAGCTTCAGCTGGTAAAAGAGAATTTTAGAACAAAACAAACTCTGTCCAAGAAGATGGTAAGCAATATAAACTAATAACAGAAAACTAAATAATGCCCTCCAGTGATCGGCTACTCAAATAATAAACACAATCCTTTTATGTAGCGCTTTCATCCTTCAACAACAGTTACTGGACTTTTTCATAATAGAAGGTTGTAATGAAAACAGCTATATTTATATACAAAGGTTAAATAATGTGACAGGAAGAAACATTTAAGAAAGCTTCTCAAGTGATTACAAAATAAAATGCTTTTGTATTTGAAATATAAAAATAAACATTACTATACCAAAATTCAACATCACATAAATCATCTATATCCTGGCAGATCTCATATTCTGAACACTCTAAAGAAAATTGCACGTATGAATGCAGGACTTAAAGATAATATTTTTATTAAATTTGCCACAGTAGTTCTTTGTACGCCAGTGTGTTCTCCCATCAAACACTTTTTTCTCAACAAAAAAATAAAAATCTATGAAAATTACTACAAGTAAGTGGGTGTCTAAATAGAGCATTATTTCTGTCCTGTCTTGAAATACTGCAGATGTGTTCATAAATGCTTTGCTTTAGTGATCACTCTGTCTTACCAACATAGAATGCATTGCATGTGCTACACAAACCAATTTATACCACTCCAGTAATGTTATCCATTTTAACTACACTTCGATGTTAAGTAGCAATATATATTCAGCTTCTGTTGGGTCAGTAACTCTAAAGCAGTCTTACAATTATTGGCAGCTATAGATTCTTCTGTTTTCCTCCCTCTGTACAGGTAATCTTCTAGACAGAGTCATGAATACCTCCATCCATTTTTGAAGGGCTTGGGAATAGTTTGCATTCTCACCGACTCTTCTCCTTTGTCTGTTTCCTCACATCTACTGATACTGTAACCTGTCTTGAAAAAAATTGTATACCAATTAGACATGCCTTCCTCCTTGTTTCATCACTCCTCTTTTTCTGACCTTCTGCTAGTGCTTTATAAAATAGCAGTCCTTCTACAATAGTCATTGGGCTTATCATCGAAGTACCACAGTGCATTGCATTTGCTGACTCCTGAGCTTTGTGTACTATTGATATTCTCACTTTTGGCTTAATCACTTGAGAACCTCTCTTAAATGTTTTTTTTCTCCCGTTACACAGGTAGAATAATTCCTGACGATCCATCAGTACTGAGACCTGCTACTACAACAATTCTTCAGTGGAAGGTGGTGCTCTTTTCAACGTGCCATGGTCAGCTGCATCATTGGTACTGCACTGGGAAGGTGACCCTCCTCTTACTTCTGTTTCCACAAAAGATTTGTATAAGTATTAATTTACTAATGCGGCATCTCCTAAAATAATTCTTCACCTACTCACTCTTTTTTCCCTTTCCTTTTTATTGTTCTTTATGCCATCACTATTATACGTGCCTGGTCAAGAGTGATCCCGCACTGAACATTCACTGGGTATGGATTCATTTCTTTCTTTCTTTCTTTTTTGGTAACATGGTTAATATGTTGATCAGTATATAGCTACTAGTGAGCATTTACAGACATAAACTGGGAGCATCAACAAGATACAAGTAAATTCAAAACAAGGATGTACCCGGTCATGAGTCAATGTCAATTATAGGCAAGATCCTGGAGAAGATTGTACCAAGATACATGAAATTGTAAAATTAAAGCAAGCAGAAGTAAATTAAAGTGAAGTAAAACTCAATCAAATAAATCACATCTAAGGAAAAATAACCATGAAGCAAAACAGACAAGAATCAGTGAAATATAGGTAAAAAATATATAAGTTAGTGAATGAGAAGTACATTTTATTAAACAATATACCATACTGATATACTGTATACTGCTGAAAACTAACTCGGTAAGATGAGATCAGATGTTCTGCATTTCTAGAGACTGTAAGATCTGAATAAAATTTATCATCAACTAAGACTTGAAAATCTGAACAAGAAATGAAAGACAGACCAGTAAGAATTAATAAAACAGACATATATATATATTAGTGGATGGGAAGCACTACTTAAGATCAGGTTAAAGGTACAATCAAGAAAAGTAGAAACAGATGCATATTGTAGTAAATATAAATAAAATACAAGTTAAGAATATGCTCGAATATGCTCAGACAAGAGTAAAGTACACATATCCAGCATGTCAGAATAAATTAAAAAGAGAATTGAGTGCAAGAGAATAAAGCTAACATTTATGCCATTGCTTGACTTTGACAGGTATAATGCAGAGATGTATGGAGTGTCTTGGTTATGCTAAAAAAAAGACAAGCTTATTAGGCACCTTTAAAAAAAATAAAAGAAATCTGGTACCAATATTGCAGGACTAAAATTTTATTCTTAAAGTTATATGGTCTGTTTACCATGATTACACAATTCCTTCAATATAGGTTTAATACTAACAGTGCCATTTAGACCAAGATATCTACATGCTCTAAATCTGTTAATCCACCTATATTCTGCATTTTCTATAAGTGTAGTAATATGCCCCCCTCTAAGCAGTTCATCCACTACTTGCAAAATTTAAAAGTATGTTGTGTATCTGTAGCCCTAATATGCTTATATGGGGCATTTAGCCTCTTTATGCCTTCTAATGTCTGATAAATGATCTCCTATAAGTTCCTTTAATTTTCTATTTGTTTTTCCTAAGTAAAATACTTCACAGATGTCACCCTTGGCCATAAATACAATATTTTACTATCGCAGTTTCCATAATCATTTATAATGAATATCTCTTTAGATATAAGATACACTATCTTTATCACTGTATTGCTTAATTAGTTGATTAAGATCATGTGATTTTAAAGAGTATATATATATAGGATGTACAAATGTGTTGTGATTTTTATTACCTGATGAAGCATTCTATATGAAAGTTTTGAAGTTTGCATTATTAAATTTGTAAGTTTTAGTCCCACAATCTTGGTTTTGGATTTCTTTTGTTTTTTTTGTTTTTTTTTGTAGGACATTTGTTTTGGCATACCTGGATTTATTACCAACTACTACTGTTATTTGGATTATTAAGCACCTTTATCATGTCTGAAAGGTGCATAACAGGATATTGTCAAGTACCCCTAAGCACTGTTAAGATCAGGTTTTGTGTTTTGGGTTAACAGTTAGCAGTGTTGACCAATAAAGCACAGTAGCAGAAGGTAAAGGAGCTTTAAAAACTGTTGCTACTTCACTCTACCACACTTACAAGCAACAGTTGTAGTAGAACAAAGTGTCTAACTGCTTTTAAAGACATTTATTTCTTCAGATAGCACTTCATTTTTGCCTGCTATCTCTTTGGCAATGCTAAGTCTTTCAAAGGCACTCTTGAGGTGAATTTCTTCACATCCAAGTCTGGAACACATAAGCTAGTTATGAGCTGAGACCCATGATAAAATAACAGTGTATGTAAAACATAAATGTGTCAATTATCACACTGCTCAGTAATATGCTATGGCACTATTAATGCACCAGGTAAGAGTTTGTTGTCATAGTAGAAATCTGTTGATATAAACATTTGTCCTATAATTCACAGAGTCCTAACCCCATGTGCAATTAAGCATTCAGTTACAAGCAATCAAAAACACTACAGACTAATGCAACTGCATAAAAATACAGTGGTTTTGCAAGAAGACAAACCCACGTGTACACTCCACAAAGGGGTCTTTGTCTTCCCTTCATTGCTTACACATACTAAAACCATTATAACCATGAGGAAAACAGAAACTCCCTGAAACGGTAAGCACAGAAACTGCACAAATTATGATGTTATAGCCACAGTCTGAGAGGTAGGAAGTGAGATTGGAAATGGTTGCCCATGAACATTTACAGAATTGAAGAATTATGCAGAGGGGGATAACATCCAACCAGATGACCACCTCTTTTATTTTAGACAGTCAGATAATATGAATAGCTGCTCAATACCCTGCTGCAAAATGAGCTAATGAGCAGATGATGCATGGGCAAAACTATGGACTCTTACAAGTAAGATGGGTGACTGGAACTTTCCAGCAGAAAAGTCTGCCACATTTTTGAGGAGATGAGAGAAGGTTTGAATGGATAATGGAGGTGAGGGGATGTACAAGAAACAAAGGTGGAGTTTGTGGCACAGAGGAAGGGATGAGAGATGGCTTTGTGGGTCTTGCAGACACAGGGGAAGACAGATATGCCAAGGGGCATTACTGTTTAAGGAGTTTAGGATGCATATGACAGTTAAATAACTTCCAGTGGATGAGGGAGACAGAAAGTGACCTCAAAATGTATGTCACTGCACTTTTCTGGGATGAAGGCTTCTATCATGCTTTCTGTATTTGGCAAAACAAATAAAAAGTCAACAGTGACATTTTTGCTTAAAGTGAATCAGCACTTAGGCAAGATTCCATCAACTTACATAAATTACCAAAGGGAATTATTGCAAAAACATCAAGAAAGATAGTATTCTAATGTGTATTAGAAAAATTCAGATGTTTGTTTTATTTCTCATGTGGTAAGGAAGACTTCACTGTGCAGGTGTTAACAAAACAGTGTGATTTATTATATTTGTATATATTTGTCAAAATCCTTATAATTGGAGTAACCTTTATATTTTTGTATGTGCATCTGTACTCAGCCCAGCATTTTCAATAATCTCCACTGATACTGTCCTACGACAGATGTTCTGAATGTAGCAGAAAGATATATCTCCACAGCTGACACTAATATTTGCTCTAAATCAAAGTGCAGTCTTAATGTTGTACTAGGCAAGAAGAAACACACTGTGTGCATTGTAAATTTTTTAATGCTATCTCTCAGTTCCCTGTTGAAATATTACAAATGCATACTTCAGTGTCTACCATTAAAGCATCTGTTACACCTGATTTTTATTCTTGGGCTGTTGTATATATGAGAAGAAATATCCATAGTCGAAAGTGGTAATTGAAAAATATACATACTTATTTAACAGTACAATAGATTCTGATTTTTAAAATATATATTATAGGTATAAAAATGAAGAACTCCAATGGCACCTAAACCAGAGCATCCACACATAAACTGCCTCCGAGGAAAGTTGTCCCACTAGTATGATTGAAAACCCACCCTTTCTGCAAATCCTAGTTGGGGGAATGAGGTTTAAGGGAAGCCAGAAATTCAGCAATTTACGTAATGCCAGACCGATGAGAGTCACAAAGAAACAAAGAAAAGATATGTGGTGTATAATGTATGAAAACGGAAAAATATTAATATGGTCTGTTTTCTTTTCTGTTAATGTATGTTTGCTAATGCCTTAAGTGATGATTTAGCAAAGGTGCTAAAAAAAATAAACACAGACAAGGACTGATATGATCCACCTAGTTTGCCATATACCTTCCCTCAAAGAACTTGTTTTTGTATTCCAAAATGAATTCAGTTTTTATCTTTTTGTTTTGAAAAATAGTTTCATGTCAGTCCAGTACCACTTCTATTCTATCATTATTAGATGGGAGACTATTCTCTGATATACCACCCTTTTGATGAATAAATACTTTCGGTATAATTTGTGCTAGAAAACCCCACATCTACCAGTACCCCCTACTGTAATGTCTTCCCTGGTAAGGTCAGACCACAAAATGCTCTCCTTTGAAGTAAAAATAAAACGTGGACACCCAGCTAAACCTGGAATATTTAGGAACTACTACAAGGATAACCTCCTGCTCATAAGTGATGAGTTGACCCAGTAGTCAGAGACTTGGAGGCACACAGATAGTAATCTAGCCTTTGACCTTCACGTGTCTACAGTAGTGAGGAAATCATTCTATGATGTGCAACTTATAAACAATGGTATGGCATCTAAGTCCAAGGAAGTCATTGTTCCATTGTATTTGGCATTCATCAGACCTAGCACTGAGTACAATGCCCTTTTGGTATGTACCTAACCAGGTATATCTAACAACTGAAATGTCCACAGAGGTTCCTCACTAAAAGAATACAGGGCATAAGTAAAATGTCCTATGCAGACCGCCTCAAGGCCCTATCCCTGTATTCTGTCTCTTACAAGCTTTTGAGGGGTAATCCATGCCTGGCATACAGGGCATTGTCAGACCCCACAATGATGGACCTCCTGCATATCCACAAAACAAACAGCACTACAATTACCCATTCTAAAGACTTCAACCTTACCTGTGATATAAATACAACCTGCTGGAGAGACAGGTATGCATCCCAGAGACTACCCCATCTATGGAACAGGCTCCACATCCATATGAAGCAGAGTTTCTCCCTAACCCAGTTCAAGTGCAACTTGGACAGCTGGATGGGGAACCAGAAATTCATCCCTGGTTTGGCACCTACGTCTCTAATGGACACACGCAACCTGTAAATGGTTCATCTCCCAGGCCCTGCTTACACTTATCAAGGGTATCAGAACTTGTCAGAGATTTGGGATGCATGGCTAGGCTTAAAAAAGCCCTTGTAGTAGTTAGCCTAGTAAACACCTATGAACCTATGAATCTATGAACATCTGTACTTCAAAGACACAAACAAATAAAATGAATGTTAGGTAGCAGTTCACTGAATTGATGTACTATATAGTGCATGCACAGATGATATAACTATTTAATATTGGAGTTTTTTTTCTTTTTTGTCTGTATTGCACCCACCAACTTTAGTAACAATAAGGTGTGTCCTGACCTACTATGCTACTCACACACTCACCTTCCTTAAGTGAGGTTGTAGAGTACCTAAGAGGACTCAAACCTGCATCACATATACCTCGTGCAGCATAACTCTCAAAGGAGAAAGCTCAGAGTGTCAACATATTTAAGTACATAGCTAAAAGAAGTGGAATCATTCCTCAGCTTTTTTTCCTTTCTCTTTAGTATGACAGAGTTATTAATAAGCTAGAAAGTGCAGCTATACATCCTGCCCCAGAATGATCCCACATCCACCTCCTAGGAACACCATCATGGCTCTTGAACCACCTGCACTCAGGCAGGTACCACTAAGCACCTCAGAGGAACACTCCACCTGGCTGTTACAACATACATGTATGCTTGATTGGAGTAGCAATGGCCACCTCACAGGCACACCCTGGCTCTTATATTAACAGCAATTAGACAGGGAATACTGTCCACTTCAAAGCTACACCTTGGCTGCTGTACTATTTGTGGTCATTCAAAACATAATGTCCACCATTCAGGCAGACTGGAACTTTTAAACTACTGTGGCCAGCCAGATAGCAATGACTTCCTCAAATGCACACTCAACATGACTATTACACAGCTTGAGGCTGTTTTTTTAGCACACTGATCAATTAACTACCATTCAATGAAGCTATGTTTGATGAATGCTTTTTTGAGGAGGGGATAGGTTCAGCTGTTTAGCAAAAGCTGCATTTGGCAAAGTTAAAATATTTGCAAAATTTGACAAAGGTAAAATATTTCTGTTTTGCAATGAGTTCCTTCTCCCCCATCATACAGACACTCATGCAAGAGACAAAATACTTTCAAAATATCTGTTTTCTGTGAGTGCCTTTGTACAATGACATATTAACAACAAACAAACACCCATGGAGGGCAAGACAACATACTTACAAAATATTATTTTCTTTGAGTGCATTTTTAAGTGGCTTTTGTCCTCCTGAAAAGAGACAGACACACAGATGCACTCATAGGTACACGCACATGAGCATAGTCAGACTCGCAGACATACACACAGACTCACACACGCACATCTGCAGGGAGACACTCTGTACACCCCATTTTAATTAACATCTGCAGGCAGAGACTCTGTACACCTCATTTTAATTATTCTAACACTGGCTCTCTACATCTTGGGAAAAGAGGAATTTCAATGGATACCTTGAACTCATTATACTACCAAGGAAGACCCACGATTCAGAGATTCTATTCTGCGAAACACCTCTTCACCATGTAATCATGACTAACATTCTTCAGAAAAGCTAACTGACACCCACTTCTCTGTTTCTGAACTTGCTGTAGAACATAGCCAGATCCTCAAACTTCACTGCCTTTACCACTTACTCCATTCATGCTTCTTGCTTACCAGTAAGATAGCATGCAGTTCCAACCAGTAATATTACAGTGCAAGTGAAATTAAGAGGGGATAAGTACTATTTAAAGGATGTATGTCATCTTCCAGGATATTATCAGATTCTCTAATATGCTCGCCTACATACAAGCAAACAAACTGAACAGAGAGCACAGCTGTCATTCTTTCCATCCTAGTATATACTGTAATGTACTGTCACCTGATGTCACTACATCGTAGTGATGCAAAAGAGAAGGCTATCTTTATCTGATGGGGACTATCAGACATGCTGCCTTTCATTATTCCACCAGCTCTCCCTGGACATGCAAACTCATTCACAGTCTCGGACAGCCAATGATTATTTTACCTCTATAATCTGTAGAAATAAACTAACACTACATATATGAGTCAGTTCTGAATTTAGGACCAAACATCTTGATAGTATGATAGGATTTCTTTTTGTTGGCAACATGTTTTCTTGTGATTAATCAATGTTTTACACTGATGCTCAGCATATAACAAGTAAATCATTTTAGAATTAATTCTTTACTAAAAGAATTCTCTTCCAGGGGATCCAGATAATTTCAAATCTGAATATCGTAAGCCACATTTTGTAAAATATCTGCTTGTCTTTCCAAGGTATGGGAAACTTTTCTATAACCAAATAGCAGAGCATAAACATTTAATCTGAAGTAGGTACTTCATTTGTCAGCAACCTTTGGGATACGGATCCGATCTCGGATCCGAGCCGGCAACTTCTACCACAGCATAGATCCAAGCTCCTAGCTCCTCCCTTTACCCATAATCCCCTGCCAACCCTGACTGACCTCAGATCTAGTTTGCTGCGCTTCAAGCTGCAAGCTAGGTTCCTGAGCTCCTGGTATAGTCGAACTTTGTGAGAAAAAAATTTCAATTTTTCTTCCTTTCTCTTTGTGTGAGTGAGAGCGATTGTTTAGGCATTCCCTATAGCCCTTTTTTTTACCTCTCTTAAATTTAATTTAATTTGTGGTCCTTCTCCTCCCTGCCCTCGTTGGTCGTAGTGTGTGTGTGTGGTGTGTATAGGGGCCTAGTGGGTGTGTTTCCTTTATTTTATAATGTCGGAGGCCCCTAAAGCCACTTTTTCAAAGTGCACCGAGTGTGGCCATAAGCTTTCACTGGCGGATGGCCACACTCGGTGCGTTAGATGCCTTGGGGTTGAACACCTCTCCTCTGGTTGCGTGATCTGCGTGGCGTTTAACTCCAGGGCACTTAAGGACCGGAGGTCAAAGCTGATTCTGGCGGGCCTTTTGCCCCCAGATCCGGCTCCGGCCTCCGGTGCTTCTGTGGCCGCTACCCAGCCTTTGGTGGCGGCCACTCCTGCCTCCCTTCCTCCGGTCGGGACTCAACCTCCCGCTTCGGCTCCGGAGGATAGGGAGGCCAGGAAAGCCAAGCGGAGAGAGAAGCACCATAATCGGCGGGCCGAAGACTCCTCCTCGGCCCAGCCCACCAAACGGGCTTCTCCCTCCAGAGCTTCTGGGTAGCCTCCTCCTCGGATCCGGTCCCCTTGCTTCTCACCGGGACCGAGGAGGAGTTTACCCAGTCCCCGTCGAGGTCATTGAGGCGGCACTCCAGGCCTGCCTCGGTGGCCTCTTCGAGGTCCACTTTTAGTATGTCAGATGCAGACATGGACCGGATGATGAGGAGGTTCATCCAGACCCAGCTGCAGATGGGAGTGCTCTTGCCTCCCCCCCCTCCAGGGGGAGCTCGACCCCATTTTTTGCTCCAATCACTCCTTCTCCGACCCGTTTTCTGGGTTTGGAGCATTCGGAGCCGAGCCGCGTTGGATCTGGGGGCGGGTTGGAGCCGACAGTGCTGGGCACTTTGGCTCCGACTGGTTCCTCGAGCTTGTCGGATCCGACCTATCGGAGCCGTGGACCGAGCTTCGGATCCGAGGGATTTGGTGTGCCTTCGGCTCCGTCCCGGTTGGAGCACACGGGTCCTTCGGATCCGATGGCCTCGGCCCCGGGTCCGATCCCCGCTTCGGATCCGAGTGGGAGTCGGCTCTCGGATCCGATCGAGGGCGGCTCCCCCTCGGCTTTCGCTGCGGTGGAGAGGGCACTGTTGAATGCATCCGGGCCTCCGGTCCTGGCTTCGGCTCCCCCCTGCACTCCCTCTCAGCTGGTTCAGTCTCCCATCACCTGGCCTTTGGGGCAGCCTGCTTCAACGCCTCTGGGTGTTCCTTCGGAACATGACATTGCGGGTGAGGCTTCCTCGGAGAGCCCCCCCAAGGAGGTTCCTCACAAGGCTAAGTGTAAGAGGAGGCACGTGGACTCCCCAGAGTCCCTCACGAAAGATATGGACTTAGATGAAGGGGAAGACTCCCCAAGATCACCCCCCGAGGATGTCTCCTTTGGAGACATCATGGAAATGCTTAGGATTAGGGGGGGGGTTGGTCTGCCCCCAAGGCTTCCTCCGATGAGTCCGTATTCCTAGAGGCGTTCGAGGCAGGGCCATCTACTTCTTGGGTGTCCCCTCCCCCCGACTCCCTGGTGGACCTTATTTCCACCAGGGCTTGGAAGGAGCCGGACACTGTAGAGCCAGTCCCCAAGCACCCAGATAGGATCTTGAGTGCCCCTGCAGAGAGTACCCATTGAAGCAGAGGTCCCCCCGTGGATGCCATGTTGGTGGCGGCGGCCACCAAGAGAGAGTTGGCTCAGGAGAGCTCCACGGTCCACCCACCGAGCAAGGAGTCTCATGCGATGGACCACCTTGGGAAGTGGGCCTTCAGTTCAGCAACCTTCTCGTTAAGGGCACTGAACTATATGGCACACGTCATCTGGATGCAGCGGGATCTAATAAAAGAATACACTGCTTCCCCCCCAGAGTCCATGTCGGAAGGGGACAAACAACTGTACTTCTCCCGAATGTCTACTCTACGTTCCATTTCTAACACCTCTATACGGCTCTTGTCTCACGCCACTGAGAGAACCGCTAGAGCTGGCGGAGTCGGCCTGGTCATGAGGCGACAAGCCTGGCTCCGACATTGTGACTTCTCGGAACCCTTTAAGGTGTCATTCGCGAATGCCCCCTTTGATGGTTCTGCACTGTTCGGCAAAACCGTTCGCGACACTTTAGTCCAGAGCGAGAAAGACGGGAAGACTCTGTCTGCCGTCGGAGTCCGCTTCTCTGCTCCCCAGAGGTCCTTTTCCAAGAACCAAAAGGGTCAGAAGAAGATGTGGTTCCGGAAATCGCAGCAATCCCAGTCTGCTCCGGACAACCAGTCCTCTCGTGGCAGAGGAGGACAGGGAGGATGCCGCCCTAGAGGCAGAGGGGGTCCCAGGAATTTTGGGTCCAGAGAACCCTTCTCTGAGAGACCCACACAGATCCCCTGAGGGGTTGCCCGACTGCTTCACTCTGGAGGCAGTCGGGGGATGTTTTCGAGGAACCTAGCAACATGGGAGTCTATAACGACAGATCGCTGGGTGCTTCGAATAATATCCAGAGGTTACCAAATTCCCTTTATTGTAAACCTCAAAACCAAAAGCCTCCCCGACGTACCACCCAGTCAGAGGGAGGCGGCTGCTACAGAAATTCAGCAGCTTTTACAAAAAAGAGCCATCCAACCCGTCCCCCCAGATCAGCTCAGATCAGGGTTTTACTCCAGGTTCTTTCTGGTGCCAAAAAAGATGAGTGAATTGAGGCCCATCCCCGACCTCTCTCTCTTGAACCTGGCAGTCCCCAAAGAAAAGTTCCGGATGGTCACGCTGCAATCTATTCTCCCTCTGTTACGGGAGAACGACTGGATGTGCTCGATAGACCTCAAGGATGCGTACTATCACATTCTAGTGGACAGACGCTCCAGGGGGTTTCTCCGCTTCCGTCTGGGAGCCAGTCACTTTCAGTTCGGGGCCTTCCCCTTTGGTCTCACCTCAGCCCCCAGGGTGTTCACCAAAGTCTTGGCAGTAATAGCGGCCCACCTGAGACTCCAGGGAATTCAGGTCTTCCTGTACCTGGACGACTGGCTCCTCATCGCCCCAACAAGGCATCTACTCTGTTCATGCAGGGATTACTTCCTCAATCTTGCTCCATGCCTAGGGTTGACTGTCAACATGGCCAAATCCTCTCTGGCTCCTACACAGGTAATTGATTTCATAGGGGCGAGATTGGATTCCAAACTAATGCTTGCTTTCCTGACTCCAGATCGGCTTCAGAACCTGAGGTAGCATGTGCAGGCCATCCTCCAACTCCAAGCCCCACTGGCGGATTTGGCCCTGAGGGCTCTAGGATCCATGGCAGCAGCAATTTCTCTGCTGCCCTTAGCCCGTCTAAATATGAGGGTCCTACAGTGGACCCTCCAGGTACAATGGTCCCTGTCCTGCAACACTCTGTCTCATCCCATTCCCCTAAGCAGGGCTTGCAGAAGGTCACTCGTGTGGTGGCTCCAGTCTCCGAGCCTTCACACGGGCCGTCCATTCTTGATGCCTCCTCCCATCGCCACAGTGACCATGGACACCTCTCGCCTGGGGTGGGGGGGGCACTATTCAGGCAGAACGGTCCATGGCACGTGGAACGACATAGAGACCGCCTTGCATATCAATGTCCTAGAGATTGGGACGATTGCGGTACAAACGGACAACATGTCAGTTGTCTGGTACATCAACAAACGGGGGGGAACCAGGTCTTATCCTCTTTGTCACGAGGCCATGAGAGTGTGGGAATGGGCGATATCCACCAACCGCTTTCTCATTGCAACGCACATTCCGGGACGGTCCAACATCTTAGTAGACAGGCTCAGTCGTACAATTCTGACCCCATACAAATGGTCTCTCAATCCTCTAGTAGCGGAGCGAGTGTTTGCCCAATGGGGGCAACCCTGTTGCGATCTTTTTGCCTCTCCCTCAAATACCAAATGCAACAGTTACTTCGCTCTGATCCCCCCTCAGGGGGAGTCCCTGAGAGACTCTCTCGTACATGCTTGGCCTCCCGGTCTTCTTTACGCTTACCCTCCACTGCCCCTGATGCTAATACTTTTACAGAAAGCCAGTCGGTTGGGGAGCAAGATGATCCTCATTGCCCCATTCTGGCCTCGTCAGACGTGGTTCCCGTACTTATGGTCTCACATGATTCATCCACCCTGGATTCTCGATCCCATTCCCAATCTCATTACTCACCCTCTGGGTCTTCTGACCCCCAACCTGGTCAACCTCAAGCTGACAGCTTGGTTGCTCCAGTTCCACTCCTGATAAGGACTCCCGGAATTTCCTCACCAGTCAAAGCTATTCTAGTAGCAGCACACAAGCCATCCACCAGAAAGGTCTATCGGAGTAAGTGGAAACGTTTCTCCATTTGGGCTGAGCACCGTCATTTAGATCCTTTTACGGCGCCTTTAACTTCAGTTTTGGATTTCCTAACTACACTCTTTCATCAGGGGGCTAGCTGCTCTACAGTCAAGGTACAACTAGCAGCGATTTCGCACTATCATGTAGGGCATGAGTCAGGCCCTCTTATTACCTCCAAGCTCTGTAAAGCTTTTCTCAGGGGGTACCTTCCTCCTCAGACCTCCTGTTCGGGAGGTAGTACCCCCATGGGATTTATCGTTGGTTCTACAGGCCTTGACAAAGCCCCCTTTCGAGCCGGCGGCTATGGTTGATCTTAAATACCTCTCTTGGAAGACGGCCTTTCTGGTGGCCATTACTTCAGCTAAAAGAGTCTCTGAACTTCAGGCTCTCTGTGTCAAACCACCGTATTTGGCCTTCCATCAGGATAGAGTTTACCTCAGGATCAATACGTCCTTTCTACCTAAGGTATCTTCGGAAGCTAACATTAATCAATCTATTAATCTTCCCGTGTTCTTCCCCAACTATCAGAACAAAGGAGAGTATCAACTACATTCTTTGGACGTGCACACACAATTGCGTTTTTATATTAATCGAACTGCTGGTCATAGACAATCCGACCAGTTGTTTGTCTCCTTCGCAAAAACTAATTTAGGCAAGTCAGTTTCTAAAGTTACCTTATCACGGTGGATAGCTAATTGTATCCTCTTAGCATATCACAGTTCGGGAAGGCCTGCACCTCAGGGAGTCCGCGCTCATTCTACTAGAGCCGTTGCTACATCGGCTGCGTTTAGATCTAGGGTTCCCTTGGATGATATTTGTTCCGCAGCCACTTGGGCTTCATCTCATACCTTTATCAGCCATTACAAACTGGATGTTGTCTCCTGAGGTAGGGCGTCCTTTGGCTCTGCAGTGCTCTGGAATATCCTTCCATAAAGGCCACCCAAGATTCAGGTAGCTGGGGACTCTGTCCCAAAGGTTGCTGACAAATGAAGTGCCTACTTCAGATTAAGAAGTTATGTACTCACCATAACGTTCCATCTGAGTAGGTATCTTCATTTGTCTGCAACCATCCCCTCCTCCTTCCCCCTGACCAATACGATTCTGACTAGGAGTTGTCCTAGATGAGTCCCTTCTGGGACATAGTAACAGTTGTTATATGGGGCAAACTTGATCTGAGGTCAGTCAGGGTTGGCAGGGGATTATGGGTAAAGGGAGGAGCTAGGAGCTCGGATCTATGCTGTGGTAGAAGTTGCCGGCTCGGATCCGATCTCGGATCTGTATCCCAAAGGTTGCAGACAAATGAAGATACCTACTCAGATGGAACGTTATGGTGAGTACATAACTTCTTATTTAAGTAAGCCTATCAATTTCCTACTAAAGTCCAAAAACAGATTTCAAGTGATTTGTTTACCCTGAAGAATTAATTTCGTCTTACAAACAAGAAAAACTTAAAAATATTATGTATTTATTTTCTCAGTGGAAGGACATAACAAAGAACTTAATCTGTGGGATTTCAGGAGCATGACACTGACCTGTCATTTTTATGTATGTAAAAATCATAAACAGATGTGTGGCCCAGACTGCTCTGCAGTACATGTTTTATTAAAAACTGACTCACGTTTCATAACATTGTTCTAATACCTTTAGTAAATAAATATTCTAATGTTCATTGGAAACTTCATTGGAAGCTAGAAATTACTGACAGCCTTAGTGACCATAATAACTGAAGTCACACAGAACATGTTCACAACCGGTCCTCAATTCTGCATCCCCTTCAAGATAGCACCAAGAAGTGACGCATTGGTTTGCATTGATCCTGGCACTTAAAAGGCTAGAGCTGACAAAAGCTGCAATGGATGATTTGAGTGATGGGTCACATAAATCACTCAAGTCAGCTCATACTTTAACTGAGAAAACAAATAATGAACAGAAAAGTCAGAGCTCCAGAACAAGACTGTAGTGCCAACTCACATCCTGAAAAGAACTCCATAATCGCCCAGTAAGCCTTCTGTTATTTCACTGCATTTTACAGTACATCAGCTGCTTACAGAGTGTGATATAACTTAGAAAACCAAGTGAATCATGATAGATTAGTGTCCTTTCCTCCTCCAGACACCAGAATTAATTTTGAAAGTATGGTCTGTAGACTATCTCTCAATTTTGATTGCTAAAGCATGCCCCTTCCCACCTTCTAATGATAATAAAATTGATAAACCCAACCCATCAGATACTGGGCTTATAGTATATACACTATCTGAATGCAGACTGTGAGAAAGGGCATCCCTTGGTGGCCACTTGTACAGAAGTAAAAACATATAGCCTCTTTGTGAATCATTGGTATTCCTCAGGCTGATAGGTGGTCGTTATCATAAATGCTACTGTTGTTCTCTCTCTCTCTCTCTTTTTTTTATTAGCCTAAATGACAAACTTACATACTGCAATGGATATCCCCCATCTAGTCTGAGTGCACAGCATTATGACAACAGCACTTGCACTATTGTACATGTTTATTTATTTATTTAGTACATTTGTTTCACAGGATGCTCTGGGCAAAAATTTGCCACTTTTCAGTGGAGGTCCAGGGAGAAAAGCTCAACAAACATTACAAAAATAGACATTTCAATAAAACAAATAATTGCAGAACAAATAAAACAGAACATTATGAAAGATATTAATAAATCAGTTTTCTATATACAGTATTCAACATTATACAAATTTGCCAGACAATGTAAAATTTCTTGTTGCAGAAGTGAGGAACTGAAGAGAAGTTAAAGTAGACAAAGACCAGATAATATAGAAAGAGGTAGCCGGGGGGGAGGGGATGAGCAGAAGTGCAGAAAGAGTTAGAGGGAGTTAGGTTAGTAGATAAATTTAGAGTGCAAACGTAGCCAGGGGTGGAGCATGAGCATAGCCAGTGTCTGAGAGGTGATATTTTAGTTGTATTTCAATGGATTTTGCATGTTTGATTTGTCTAAGAGCTAGAGGTAAAGAGGTCCAGATTTTTGATGTGTAAGAATACAGTGTTTCTCCAGCAGAGTTATTAAATTTGTTTACAGTCAGAAGCAGTTTGTCAGAAGGGGGGATGTTCATATGTTCATAGGTAGGTACTAGGCTATCGGCCCAAGAGCCTAAGCAAGCCTAGCCAACAAATTTCCCTGGCTTACGCCAACCCAAGAAAGTTAATTTCCTGTGCCCCTGTCGAGCAGAGCCACATAAGTGATCCTCGGGGTGTATTTCCTATTTCCTATCCACTCATCAAGATTTTTCTTGAAGAGTGCTAATGAGGAAGTTTGCTTGACATAGATGGGTAGCCTGTTCCAGAATATGGGAAGTCTCTGGGACAGGAATTTATCCCTCCAAGTCCTGTTTATTGTGGTGACAAGGTTTAGGTCCCTAGAGCATGTAGCTCGGAGGGATTGGAATTTCTTTAGGTGTAACATGTCCAACAGCTCTGGGTTTGACATAGCTTTATAAGTTAGGCAGAGATCACCTCGGAGGAGGCGCTATGCTACAGAGTAAAGCTGGAGTTTTTTGAGACGATCAGTGTAGGGCATTTGATTGAGGCCAGTAATTCTCTTTGTGAGGTACTTCTGTGGCCTTTCCAGCTGCTGCAGATGTCTTGTGAGGTACATTCCAAAAGGGGCATTGTACTCTATAATGGGTCTAATGTGTGTCGAGTAGAGGGGAACAATGACCTATTTTTTCCTGGATGAGAACTCTTTAGTGATGAGGTGTGCCATGTAGAAGGATTTCCTGACTACTGTGGCAATGTGATTATCAAAGGACAGACTACTGTCCACCTGGGTCCCAAGGTCTTTTATCACACATTTGGTGTTAAGAAGACTGCCGCCTATGTGGTAGTTCATGGGTACAGAGTTTTTACCAAAGGAGATAACAATGCACTTTTTGGCATTAAGCTTGAGGCCATGGCTCTGACACCAGGCATCTGTCTCAGTGAGGCCCCTCTGTAGGAGGGGACTCGACTATAGCTCCTAGTTTGCAGTCAGCTGTGAACTTCGTTAGCCAGTGGCCTTCTGTGTTAGCCTGTGCTTCAGAGAAGTAGATACCAAACAGGAGAGGTCCCAGGACTGAACCCTGTGGTACTCCACTTGTCACTGGTTTGAAGTCAGATTTGGAGTCTGCAACTTTTACAGTGTGGGTTCTGGCAGTGAGCCAGTTGGTAACCCATCTTGTGACATAGGGATTTATACCTAGTTTAGTGATTTTAGCTATAATTCCAGAATGGGGGATGGTGTCGAAAGCCTTGGCAAGGTCAAGATAAGCTGTGTGAACCACCTTTCCCTCATCTACGGCTTTGGTGACTGCCTCAAAGAAGTTGACCAGGCTCAGGAGGCAAGATCTGCCTTTCACAAACCCAAACTGGGTGGGGTCCAGAGTTTGGAGGTTACCAATGTCTTTGTTTATGAATTCCATGATGATACGTTCCATGGCCTTGCAGACCAGGCTTGTCAGGCTAATAGGGCGATAGTTACCAGGATCAGTGGTGGCTCCCCCTTTGTGGAGTGGGATAACTGTTGCTGTGCGCCATTCAGTGGGCACAAAGTCTGACGTGAGGCTATGATTGAACATGGTGCTTAGGTGGGGAGCCAGTTCGTTCTGAAGTTCGTGTAAAACGCAGCCTGGGATGTTGTCCGGTCCCAGGATGCTGTGTTTTTGGCTTTAGAGAGTGCTGCTTTTACCTGTGAAGTTGTGATTACAGGGACTATACATTCTTCCTGTATAGATATGGGCCCTTTAGGGGGTGATGGGGGGGGGGGGGTAAAGTTAGCACTGAACCTATCTGCCAGGATGTTGGCAATATCAGTTGGTTCTGTAATTTTTGTGCCATTGTGCTGTAACTCAGAGCAGATCTGGGTGTTGCCATTGAGATTCTTGACATAGCTATAGAATGCTTTGTGGTTGTCCTTAGAATCAGTGGCAATCTTGTTTTCATAGCTATCTTTGGAGGATCTTATAAGGGATCTCAGCTTCTTGCTGAGGCTGACCAGGAGCACCTCCACTCATGGGATTTTACTCTCTTTCGCAACAATTTCTTCCTTCTGTTGTAGCGTTTGTTTATGGCAGGGGACCACCAGATTGGCTTCCTTTTTTTGTAGGATAGCGTCTTGGAAGTGATTAATTTATGTTTTATACTGCCAGGAGGGTTGGCTCTGATAAGCGTGGTTCTGTTGCAGTTCAGTTATGATCCTGAACACCATCTGCTAACCCTGTTGTTCAATCGCACTCTTTGCCTTTACACCAATGGGAATTCTCTGTTTCTGTTTCTTCAAAAGGCACTGATTATTTTCCTGCATACATCAGACCGGAGTTCCGCTGTGGCGACCCCTAACCGGGAAAAGCCGAAAGACACAACAACAACAACAACATGCACATCATTACTGAATATCTCAGCTTCAGCAATTTACAGCAAAGGGGTGCACTATGGACAGTTAATCTTAATAAAACACTTATTTTTTAAAGCTTTCCTAAATCATGAAGGTTCAAAACATATGTGAGGACCAAGTAGCATGATTTGACAGTGTGGGTGTCTAAGACATTATTATTACGTATCCATACTTATTCTTCTTTGAAAAATGACATCCTTGATTAAAAACTACCACATTCAAGATTAAGACATGACAAAACTGAAAGTAGTAAACAATGCTGCAAATGGTAGTCAAAAAGTACATACATTTTGGCATGAGCAAATATAAAATAATGCTCTGAAAAAAATAGCTTGGTAAAGTTATATTGTTTTGTGTAGAGATACAAAGGTATTTATAGGAAAATGCATAAATATACGTTATTAGTTTGTGATAGGAGCATCTAGTTTGCAGCTTCAGAAACTGCAAGTTAATTTATGATCTAATGGTATTTTCCTAATCATAAGTGGAAAGAAGTGTAGGAACTCTTTAGAGGTATTGGAACTCCCATTTCCATGTGATACCGATAATGTCACCTCACCTGTTAAATGCAGGAAAAGACACATTAAACAGGGGTAGGCATTACAGTCTTTGGTAAGCCTGTTTTTCATTTAACTAATGAAAATCCTGCATACTGTAAAGTCAAGAAAACTATCTTTCATTCATTCATTAAAGAAACAGAAGTCACATAGACTTCCTGTATCTTTGACGATTTTCTTAGAAAAGATGCCAGAAGGCATTAAGTGTTCCTAGTGCACTCTATAAAGTTGCCTGTCCTCATTTACCAGCCACTCTTTCTGAAATCTTACACTCACTGCATTGCTTTAAACTCCTAAAGGGTGATGTAACTGTCAACCACCTCATGTAGATATTTATTACTTACACCACATCTAAGCTTCCTCTTCTTCCTCAAGCAGTAAACTGTGGCCCCCTTCTTCCTTCCGTTCGTGTTCAAATCTCTGTCTCAGAGCTCCAGGGTCAGAGGTTCAATGCTAACTTCCAGTCACAGTCTGTAGGACCTATGCATTCCCTTCTTGTGTCTGCTTGGGGTTCCTCCAGTTACTCATTTCCTCCCACCTCCCCACAACATGCTGGTTGATAGGCTACACTTAATTGACCATTAATGAGTTGCATTTAGCCTTGTCCTTGTGGACCAGGGTGTGGTAGAGGACACTCTGAGAAGGACCAGCTCAATCACCTAGTTGATAAATGCATATGTTTTAAAAAGCTACACATTTCCGTTGTTCAATGCTTCTTTCTTGTACCTTTCCTTTCCTTTTTGCCATGCAAGTTCAAACTAAGACATCGCATTTCCAGCTGGCTTCATAAAAGAGGAGATTAATTCTTAGTCTTTTCTCAGAGTAGGGATTACCCTTCTCTGAGCATCTTCTACCTCCTTAATATGGCTCTACAGATTTAATTCATAGGTTCACAGGTGTGTACTAGGCTAATGGCCTTGGAGCCTTTACAAGCCTAGCCCATAGAAGTACCCCGTCATCGTGCCACCTGATGTCAGTTCCCAGTGCCTCTATCAAGTACAGCCACTGGAGTGATCCCCAGGGTGAACTTTCTATTTCCCAATCACTTGTCAATATTTCTCTTGAAGAGGGCCAGTGAGATGCTCTGCTTGACATGTATGGGAAGTCTATTCCAGAGCATGGGCAGTCTCTGGGTTATGAACCTGTCCGCCAGCATGTTCTGTTGATTGTGGTAATGAGGTCGAGGTCTCTGCAGCGTGTAGTGTGGAGGGACTGGAATTTCTTTAGATGTAGCATTTCTAACAGACCTGGGTCAGACATGGCTTTGTAAGTCAAGCAGAGATTGTCTCTTAGTAGATGATATGAGACAGAGAACAACTGGAGTTTTTTGAGTCTGTCCGTGTAGAACATGTGTTTAAGGGCTAGGATCCTCTTCGTGAGGTACTTTTGTGGCCTTTCCAGATGTTGCATGTGCCTAGTGAGGTTCATGCCAAATGGGGCATTATACTCGATGACTGGCCTAATGAGGGAAGAGTAGAGAGAAAGATGATGACCTCTTTCTTCCTGGTTGCAAAATCCTTGGTAATGAGATGTGCCACACAGAAGGACTTTCTGACCACAGTGGCAATGTGGTGGTCGAAGGAGAGGTTGCTGTCAACCTGTGTCCCCAGATCTCTTATAATGCCTTCAGTGTTTAGTGGGCTCCCATCAATGTGGTAATTAGTGGGAACTGAGTTTTTCCCAAAGGGGATGATGACACATTTTTTTGGCATTAAGCTTAAGGCCATGGTTTATACACCAGTCATTGTTCTCATTGAGGCCTTTCTGTAGGATGTCCACATCACTTGGGGAGTTAATAATGACTCCCAGCTTGCAGTTGTCTACAGACTTGGTCAGCCAGAGTCCCTCCATGTTGGCTTGGACTTCTAAGAAGTAGATGCCAAACAGGAGTGGACCCAGGACGATCCCTGTGGGACTCCACTCGTAACTGGTTGGCAGTCTGACTTGCAGTCTGCTACTTTCACACTGTGGTTTCTATCTGTGAGCCAGTTTGCAATCCACCTAGTGATATAGGGGTTGATGCCTAGTTTGGTGAGTTTATCAATAATTCCTGAGTGGGGAATTGTATCAAAGGCCTTGGCCAGATCAAGGTAGGCTGTATAAACTGCCTTGCTCTCATCCACAGCTCTGGTGACTAACTCAAAGAAGTCAAAGCAGGCATGGTCTAGCTTTCACAAAACCAAATTGCATGGGATCTAGAGTTTGGAGATTCCCTATATCCTTGTTAATTAGGTCCATGATGATGCACTCCATAGCCTTACATATCAGACTCATCAGGCTAATGGGGCGATAATTCCCAGGGTCTGTAGTCACGCCCCCTTTATGGAGAGGGATGACTGTAGCAGTGCACCATTCGGTAGGGACAAACCCTGAGGTGAGGCTGTGATTGAACAGGGCACAAAGATGTGGTGCCAGTTAACTTTGTAGTTCATGTAGAACACATCCAGGGTTATTGTCGGGTCCTATGGAAGCTGTATTCTTGGCCTTAGACAATGCAGATTTAACCAGCGCTGCAATAATGCTGGGTGACTGGCATTCCTCCGGTATTGTGATTGATCCTTTAGGGTGGGGGGGGGGGGTAAAGCTGGCACTGAATCTGTTGGCTAGTATGTTGGTAATATCTGTTGGCTCAGTATAGGAGTTACCATTGTGCAGTAACTCAGTCCAAACCTGGGTATTGCCATGGAGATTCTTGATATAACTATAGAGAGCTTTGTGGTTGTTTTTAGTGTCTGCCGCAATTCTGCCTTCATAGGTGGCTTTAGTGGTTTTGATGAGGGATCTCAACTTTTTGTTGAAGCTAATGAGGGAGTTTTTCCAGTCTTGGGACTTCACCTTTTTGTGCAAAAGTTTCTTCCTTCTGTTGTAGAGTTTATTAATAGCAGGGGACCACCAGATTGGTTTCCTTTTTTTTGAAGAAGAGTGTTTTGGTTCTGTTGGGTAAGGTTAGTCCAATGCATTTATGTATGTGTTCATACAGTGCATTGGTGTATGTTTCAGCAGTCATGCATCTATTTTCCATTGACATGGGTGCCGTGAAGTTAGCTGCCTCTGTTTTTAGGAGCCCAAAGTCAGCTTTGGAGAAGTTTTTCATTGTGGTTACCTTTGCGGGGGGGTAGGTGAGATGTGGCTTTGCATGGTGATTAGTTTGTGGTAGGATCAAACCAAGGAGGAACTGACTATTGGTGTAGAGCAATGGTTGCCCATGCTTGTTTGTTTATTTATTTCATTTGTTAACCGGGTAGTGTCTGGCTGGGCCAGGGACCCGTTCTCAGTGGAGACCCGGGGAGAAAAGTTCCAAAGCAAATTACAATAGAAGTTACTTATTACATTAGAAGTTATTTATGAACATATGCAAGTTACAATAATTATTATAGGATATACAAAGGAATACAAATTTCAGCTTATTACAGTAGTGTGAAAAAAAGTTAGACATCTTGAGAAAAATATTCAGTAATTATAGGTAATTGTAAACATAGCAAGAAATATCAGCAAAAATATTTATCACTTATAGGCAATTGTCAAAAATATCAAGCAATATCAGTTCACCACACTTCATTCTTTTCTTTAATTTTTTGGGAGAATGATTCATAGGTTCATAGGTAGGTACTAGGCTATTGACCCTAGGGCCTATATAAGCCTAGCCAAAAAGGTACCCTGGCTTTCGTCACCCAAGAAAATTCAGTAGAGCCAGGAGATATTGAGAAAGGAAGGTAGCAAGAGGATACAGATGTTTAGCCTGGATTAGTACAGGAGCAGAGCCTATGTTTAGAGAAATGTTCTTTAAGGGTCTGTTTAAATGTTAGTGTGTTATTGATGGTGAGAACATGCTGGGGAAGAGAGTTCCGTTGCTTGGCTATGGAATGTGAGAATAGGGAGATGCTATAAGTGTTTTGGGCCTTATTAACTTTTAACAACATTTTGTCACCAGATCTAAAGGATGTTAGGTTACTATAGAGTTGAACCAGATTTGATATTGCTGGGCAGTTGTCGGGTTAGTAATAACCAGGCGAAGGATGTTGTAGTGGTATAACTATGCATGATTTTCTTTCTGGGTCACACTTGTGCACTGTAGAGCAGCAGTAGTAGTAGTATACGTAACCCCCTTCACTTACCTGTCCTTCCCATGTACCCTTTTAGTCTATCTTTTATATTAATGTTTTGCACTGACTGGAGTAGTGATTGTACGAATGATGATTGCATGCAAATATAATGTCTTTTACTTTAACCATTTTAACCCCTCAGCACACACACACACACATACACGCACACACATGAACACATTTCTTGGGATTGCTGAGCATGCTTCCAGGCTTTCTAAAAGCTCCCACAGGTTTGGCTGTTAACCACCAAAACCTCTGATTTTCTTTCCTTTTAAACAGCTTCTCTCTCTCTCTCCCTCCCACTCCCTGACTCTTTCCAGACCAGCTTCTCATTTGTTTCGCCAACCATTCTCCACGTTTATTTTCTAACCAGGGTTCTTTGATGCGCTGATGCAAAGACTTCACTTCACTAAGGTACAAGTACTGTTTATGGTATTTACTGAATTCTCCCATCCTTTTCAGACGTTACCTGCTTTTAACAACGTGTCACATCAGAATGGCAAGATTTGTCCTCTGAAAAGCCAAGCTAGTTTCAGTCTTGTAATCATCTAATTTACTTGCAGGTAAGTTCTGCATTGGTCATCTGTTCAGCATTTTTTCATCAGTTTTGCTCCCCCGTTTCTCCTGTAGTTGCCCATACCTCTTCCTGACGGCATATTAAGTAGTGGCACTATGATGCATAATTTCACTGTTTATTCACAAACTCTTTACAGTTTAGGCATTAAAATATTTCACAACACAAACCAAACTAGGCTCATTTTCTTAAAAACTGTGTTTTGATACATTGTTAGTTATGGCCCTTTCTGCCTTCTCTAGCCTTCATTTTAATTTCAGCTCCTCCAGCTCTTTCCTACAGAATATGTATACAAGTCATAGTCTGCCTGTCCTATTTCTTTCCTAAGCAGTAAATGTTATACCCTGTAAGATTGCTCTGTGTTTGGCTTATCTCATCGTTCTGGTCATTCTTATACCCATCTCACTCTCTCCCTCTCCTTAACAATCTTTATCTCCATCTTGATGTAAGGCCTCAGATGTACACTTTAATCTAGAAGAAATCTTACCAAACCACTGTGGAGTGACAGTAAGAGAATCCCCTCTTCCAATGCTGCACAATATACCTAACCCTAATACCTGAATCTCCTTATTTGAGCACTCTTATCATATTGAGCAATGACTGCCTACAGTTTAGTCGCAAACACATACACACACACATACTGAATCTTTCTATAACTGCAATCTCAGAAGTCTCTCTCTCTCTCTGTTTCTCAGCAGTTAATCCCTTAACAGCATCTAGTGCCTAAAGAGCGACCCTCTTTTCTTAGTACTATACCCATTTGCCAGTTCTCTGAGCTGCCTACCTGCTTGACTGTGTTCTACTCCAGCACTTCGATGCATATAACTATGCATCAGAGCTGCCACCACTTTTATCCAAATTAGATAACTGAAAACGTCATGCCATCAAATATATTTGACTGCTGCAGCAATGTATGTCACATCCTGAAATGACCTTTGGAAGAAAATGTTGGCAATGTCACAAGACTTCTGTTGCTCATAAAACTACATATATGGGAAAGATTTAATTACTGATTTCCGAAGTTGTGGATCTGTCTGATGTATCCAATGTGTTCATAATCACATTCCCTTAGTCACAAATCCTACAGAAATTGACACGTGCTAAGTGCGTCAGACATCTGTACAACTTTATTTTGTTTTGTTTTTAAGTTAATGTCTAGCCCAGAAAGGACACGTGGGGAAATTAAGTTCTCAGATCTTTCAGCCTGCCAGCTTGTAATAGAACAAATAGAAATGTCTGCACTCTGTTGCTTTTGCTTATGTGCATAATCCAATCAAAATGCAAATGCATAAATATAAATGGTGATTTTGTCCTGGCAAGTATATCAGAACATTATGTGTTCCTAAACTACTTCCCCTGATAATTTCCTTTAGTTAAGTGCATAATATTGCCTATATCTGCACCAAATTAATTACAATGAAAGTTATTTTTGCTTTGGTGGAAAATGTCTGACTCTTAGCTTATTTAAGTTGACAGTGCTGGTTCTGTGCAAGCAACAAGGAATGACTATGCAACTATATATAAATATGAAGGAAGGAAGGCACCACACAGACTTTTTCAGGCTATTGAAATGTTTCATACATTTACTCATCTGCTTACTAATCAAACTGCTTGGCAGATAAATATATTATATTTAACGAATATGTATGAGGCACACAGTTACTGATAACTCCTGTTCACATCTTATAACCGACTATAATCTCTCTGATTTTACCATAAATGTATTCATCTAAAAGTACCAATGCAGGCTTCTTAGTCTGAAGAAGCTATGTCTGTTGCCTGGGAGATGGGTAGCTGTTTTTTATGTTAATAGAAATGGCTGGTTTTCAGCCCCATAAATCGTATTAACAGACAGCTACATACAAAACACAGCTTCTACTCATTCCATAGTATATGCCTCCCTACCTAAATTAAAAAAAAAAAAAAAAAAAAAAAGTTTCTCCCTTTTGCCACTTTCCTGTGATGTTCAACCTTATCAATATCCAACAAGCAGGGCTTGTATGAAGCATCATGTTACTTTATTTATCAGACTGCCTCACTGTCTGCTTCATAGGCTCGTACGTGTTGCTGGCTATTTAATTTCAGGCGTATGGACCAGGAAAAGCCCACACCGTAAGTTGTTTTGCAGACCTGAATTTTTTTTCTGTCCTGCAAGAGTCCTAAAACAAATCTTTATTGTACCAAACAGCACAGAAAGAATTGAGACAGCTCTTTTAGTACGGTCTGCAGGTCACAACACAGTGAACAGCATGAATATTGGGAAACTTGACAGCTCTAGCATATACAGTGAGTGAGTGAGTGGGAAAGATTTTTCCTCAACTAAGAAATTCTTTTTACAAAGGCAATTTATATAATCACTGTTTATAGCTTGCAGTGTCTGGATTAGAAAGACTGTTTATTGAATGAAAAACAATAGGAGGATCATAACGCTTACCTCGACATGTACACTTTGTGTTCATATTGCAGTAACCTTTTCTGAATTCAGAAACAGCCCTAACATCGTGCTTCAGCATGAAGGTATGCAGCACAGTGTTGGGCTGTCTCCAAGGCCATGCTACATACAAGTAAGGTAATCCTTGGGGGGGACAGGCATATGCTAATTAACCAGGTGATCATTCCCCTGAAACTGCTTTGAGGAAGTCATCTACGCACCAAGTGATCCATGAAACTGGACAGCCAAATGGCTGTGTTCAATATCTTGGAAGAGGTAAGCATTGTGGATTTCAGTAGTAAGCTACAGTCAGGTGGTGTGTGAGTGAGTGTATGAGAAGGGCTGCATGTGTGAGTGGCTGTGTGTGCATGTGGGTAGGGGTGTGTGTGTGTGTGTGTGTGTGTGTGTGTGTGTGTGTGTGTGTGCTTCTGTCTGGGAGACAGAGTAAGGCGGTAGTGGGGGGTGAAATATGTGTGTGCGTGTGAATGGATGACTGTGTGACTGAGATCGGGTGTGTGTGTTTGTGTCTGTGTGTGTGTGTGTGTTTGTGGTCAGTTGTGATACCTGCACACACACCCAGGACTATTTAGCATAATCTACAACATTGGGTGGGGGACCACTGGCCACCAGGGAATACTACTCCCATGCCCTAATGGTACTCAAACTTGTACTGTGATCGAGGAGTTGGGGAACCACTAGCTACCAGGGAATACTACTCCAGTGACCTAATGGTACTTAAACCTGTATAGTGATTGAGGCATGGGGGGACCACTTACCAGGGAATACTAGTCCTTTGCCATAATGGTACTCAAATCAGTATGGGGATCAGTAGCAGTGGTGGTGGTGGGGACAATAGCCACCAAGGATTACTGCTCCTCTGTTCGAATGGTAATCAAACCAGTTTGGGGATCGGGGGGGTGGACAATAGTCACCGGAGAATACTAGTCCTGTCCTGTAATAGTACTTTGAGGATTGGGGGTGGGGGCAACACTAGGAAACTGGTTTAAGACATGGACAGGATTCAACGACAGGCATGGGGACTGTGGTGTGTGTGTTAGTCCCTGTGTGGGATACTGATTGAGAGGGAGTGAGGGAAGGACTACACAATGCAGCTTCAGTGGTTAACTACCTCAGTGACATGCCCAACTGTACTTCACAGCAGTTAACTGTGATTTAGAGACACACAAATGACCTGGTAATGAGGTCTTTCTTCTCACAGCTTGCATGTCTCTTAACTGCAAAGTACAGTGTCGTGGGAACAAGGCCTTTGTAACGTGAACCATACAGCTTGTTCTGGGCCCTTTAATGAATCACCAAGAATATGTCAAATGGAGTCATATAAAATAAAAAATGCAATCCTTGTCTCCAGAGAGTTTCTAACCATGCAGGGATTCAGATTTGTCAATTACTAACAGTCTGAATTAAGGGAATGCAGCACTATAGGGACACAAAGCGCACTATGTAAGAAAGACCTTTTAGCTTAACAAAAAAATTGCATCAATGTGACAACTCCCATTAGGCCACTTTGAGGTAGAACAAACAATAAAATAATAATTCTCCTTACAGACATGCAAGGGTATTAATACTGCATAAAAGATCAAGATATATTACAAAACAAACAAAATATAAGAAGCTATAATACAAAACCAATGTCAGCATATGATTAAACATGGGTTTCTGTTGAAATTCTCAGGAAAATAATTAAGATCTTGAAAGAAAAAGATATTAAGTGTGAATCAAAGGGAAAAATACTACACCAAAAGCTGAACTTCATACACACACACACACACACACACACATATATATATATATATATATGTATGTATGTATATATGTATGCAACCATTTTCAGATCACAATGACTGTTGACATTTCTGTATTTACCCCTTTTAAGACTAGGGTGATTTTCATTTTCATTATTCACTGTAGTTTTTGCAATCACCCTTTGCCCCCCCTGATATTCAGTGTTTGTCTCTCACATAGTAAACCCTTAAACTATTACACAAATGGGGTGCAGGTCAAGCTTTTCAACATTCTACCTGTTTTTGTTTCTGTTTCTTACTTCCACATGCCATGCTGCAGTAAAATGTCACTGGCACTGCAGTGGAATATTGGTGACCATTCGTTACAGAGGTCACACAAAAAACTGTACTGTGGATGAATACGTGAAGGACAGGAAGCCTACTATTTGTCATCCTTCAGTTAAACAATATGAAGTATCACTGCTTTGATGAGGACCCAATATTTTAGAAGTTTTACGCTCGCCTAATCATGTGCCAGTTAAACGATACACAATTATTCATAGTAAATATGTGAAGGATATCATGAGTGTCCAGTCTAACATGGTTCTTAACAAGTACTCCTTCTCATTTCTTAAGAGCTCTTAATTCCTTCTGGACTCAGTTTATCTTTGTGTATGCTTCTCTGAAATTCTACCTTGTGGTAGCTATAGGTTTAGCCCAAATAAGTTGTAAAGGAGACTGGTAATGTAGGAAATAAAGGGCACTAGAAAGGTGAGGAACCTAAGACATGAACAGGTAAATAAATGGTTAACTTTCACAGTTCTGAAAAAAATATATAAGTCAGAGAAAGGTGGTTAGCTGTTACACCAGGGTATTCTTAGAGATAGTAAGTGGAGTATCCTGAAACGTCCATACAAGAAATAAAGTTAGGAAAAAGGGCTATAAGTCTTTAACTTCAAGTTGTGTAAAAGGAGGCAGTAGAAGGGGTGTGGGAATTTTAGGCAGCTCCTCTAAACAATGGAAGTCAGTGAAGGTAGTTAAAGATGAGGAAGGCAGGTGGCTGACAGGGGATACAGGATGGGTCCTGAAATTTTCTATGGACCCAGTGAAGACAGACACAAGATGTTATGTGATCCTATCTCGCCTACATTCTGACTGATGGGTTCGGAGCCGATCCCTCGGCCCCGACTCGGCACGCTTATGCCAAAGAGCGAAGTCTCTTATTGGCTGAGCTTACTATATCCCAGGATGCACCACTACCAGTCCCCCAGATCTCGTTTGCCGCTAACAAGTGAAGACGTGGTCTCGAGCTGGCTGAGCTAAGTAGTGATTATTTTCACTAACTTCCTGTCAGGAATTTCTTTATACTTCAACTAAAAGCTGTTTTAACAGCTATCTTGTGTTTTGAGTGCATTTGGAGAAATTTACTTGGTAAATTCTTGTGTTGTGAGTGTTGTTTGACTAGAAGTACCTCTTGTGTGGAAAGGCCTTTCCCGGTCTTTTGGTTGTTAGGTGACTTCTGTTCTATTTAGGGATCTCGGATCCTTTATACTGGTGATAGTTTCTCTTTCTTTAAAAGAAGGACAAAGCAGAGAAAATTTCTTTTTCTGTCATAGTTACAGTGTTTGTACTGTGTTTGGCTAATTCACTGAATAATTTACGAATGTCTCAGGTTCCTAGGCCTTCAGGCTTTAAAAGTGCACCAAGTGCAACTTTAAAATGTCTATAACAGATGACCACTCTCTGTGTTTATTGTTTGGGTGCAAAACATTTGCAGGAGTCCTGCAGCGTGTGTCACGCTTTTTCCTCGAGGGTCCTCCAAGAGAGGAAAAATAAGCTTATATTAAAAGGCCTTATAAAACCCTCCTTTGAAGAAGCTTTAGCATCCTCTCCTTCTCCTGCTAAAGAAAGGGCCGGCTCCGACCAGTCCGTCGGATCCGACCGCCAAAAGACATAGGCAGGCTTCTCCTTCGCTCCAAGGACTTCGGAGCCGAGGGCGAACGGTCTGCCTCGATGCCACCAGTCTCGACTCCTCTGGCTTCGGAGCCGATGGCTGGGGCATCGAGGCGGGTCACCTTCGCCGGCTCCACTGGTCTCGGAGCCGATGAAGGTTGTCCGCCAGACACTTCCTCCTCGGCGCCTAAGTCCTCCTCGCACCGATGGAAGCTAGTTTGGTATTCCTTCGGCGCCGATAGTCATCGAGTCGCCGAGCCGGTCCCCTAGCCCCTTGGGGCCGTTGGAGAGGCCATCTCGAACCCGTTCAGTATCCTCTAGGTCATCGAGGATGTCAGATTCGACATAGACAGGGTGCTCCAAAGACTGTTCCAGTCCCCAGTCTTTCAAAATTTGTTTCGGCTCCGACCCAGTTGGCTTCGAGCCGACAGCCCATGCCCATGTCATTGCCATTCCTCCTCCGACCGCTTCGCTCCGGGAGCAGGTGCTGTTGGAGCCGGTGGAGGTCTTAGGGTCGGCTCCGACCCTTACTCCAACCCGCCTTGGTCCGAGTTTGGCACACGGACTTCTTCGGCTGGACCCGGGGTGACGTTTGGGACCTATGTTGTCGGTTCCGAGCCTCCCTCTCGGTGCTTGCTGCGGGACTTCCGTCTGCTATCATGGCTCGGGACCGGACATTCCCAGGATTCTGGGGTCCGCTTTCAGAGCTATGAGGAGTGCCTTGGCCAAGTCTTCTTCGCCATCTCTCCGGCTTTACCGCACCTTCCTGGGCGTGGAGACTGGGTCTTTGGCAGTTCCCCTGTCCTTAGGCAGCGGAGCCCCGGGGCCTGAGGTTACCTCTGGGGTTCCCTCCTCCTGAGGGTTCTTCGGAGTTGTCTTCAGAGGAGCCCCAAGGAAGAGATCGTGCAAGAGGAAGCACGTGGACTCCCCCGAGTTTCTTACATCGGACACTGATCTTGATGATGCGGAGGGGTCCCCAAAGTTGTCCTCGGATGATGTCTCATTTGCAGACATTTTAGAGATCCTCAAGCAACGAGGCGGCTGGATGTCCAAACCCCCCTCTGCTGATGAGTCAGTGCTTCTCAAGGCCTTTGGGGCTCAGCCCTCCGCCTCCTGGGTGTCTCCGCCCTTCGACGAGCTCCTGGATTTGGTTTGTCGGAGGGCGTGGGAACATCCAGATACCGTGGAACCAGTGCCTTCTCGGCCACCCGAGAAGGAGTTCCTGACTAAAGGCGTGGCTGTAGATGCCATGGTGGTGGCATCTGCTACACAACAGGACGTGGCAGAGGCTTCAACGTCCGTCCATCCTCCTAATATGGAGTCTAGGAGCATGGACCGGTACGGGAAGCGCACCCTGACTTCAGCAGCCTTTACTTTAAGGTCCCTGAATTATTTGGCACATTTTACCAGGCTACAGAGGGATCTGGTCAAGGAGCTGTCAGATTCCCTCTCGGGTAACCTACCTGAGCAGCTAGCCCAGTCGGTTAGCTCTCAGTTGGCTATCCTTACTTCAATTTCTAACTCGTCCATGAGGCTCATTTCATATGCGCAAGGGCGGTAGAGCGGCAGGCACAGGCGTAGCTCACGGAGACAAGCCTGGCTCCGTTTGTGTCATTTTGGAGGCCTTCAAGTCTTCCTTCACGACGCCCTTTGATGGGTCCTCTTTGTTTGGACCTAAGGTTAAAGACACTCTTACCCGCTGTGAGCAAGAGGGAAAAACTTTATCTGCCGTAGGTGCACGTTATTCCACTCCCTTTCGGCCTTATCCCAAGGCTAAAGGAGGAGGGAAGATGTGGTTCCGTAAATCACGTAAGTTTTTTCCTCAACAGCAGGAAGATTCCCTTCCAGAGGCAGAGGACGGGAAATTTTTCTGGGAGACGCCGTCCCAGAGGCGGCAGAGGGCCCCGCAATTCTGGAGACCGCGAGTCCTTTCGTGGCTCTTCAGCCTCCCACACTTCATGAGGGATTGCCCGGCTGTGCTGCTCTGGAGCCAGTCGGGTGCCGTTTGCCAAGCACCTAAAAGCCTGGGAGTCAATCACTCAGGACAGATGGGTGCTTCAGATTATTGCCGGAGGTTACACCATTCCCTTCACACACTCACCCCCACCGTCCAAAAATCCTGGACCCACCACCCAGTCAAAGGGAAATTGCAGCCGCAGAAGCTTAAAGCTGCTAGAAAAGGAGTCATCCAACCGTCCCCACAGACCAGATCGGATCCGAAATTACTCAAGGTTCTTTTAGTGCCAAAAGACAGGGGACCTGAGACCAATATTGATCTCAGCAGACTAAACCAATCCGTCACGAAATCCAAATTCAATGGTCACGTTACAATCCATTCTCCCATTGTTGGAGAAGGATGTTTGGATGTGCTCCATAGATCTCAAGGACGCCTATTATCACATACCGATACATCGGGCGTCCAGGAAGTATCTGCGCTTCAGCCTGGGAGACAGTCATTTCCAATTTTGTGCACTGCCCTTTGGTCTCCCCACAGCCCCACGGTGTTCACCAAGTGTTTGGCAGTAGTGACTGCTCACCTGAGGAGTCTTGGATTCCAAGTGTTTCCCTATCTGGACGACTGGCTCCTGACTGCCACCACCAGGCATCTACTAATCGACAACCACAAAGCCACCTTTGCGCTGGGTGCTACCCTGGGAATTACATTCAATTGGTCAAAGTCTGTCTTGCTGCCCTCTCAGCGCATAAGGTTCATAGGAACAGAGATAGACTCAAAATTGATGCTGCGTCTTTCTTCCTACCGAAAGGATTCTAACTTTACAAGGTCAAGTTCAAGCCCTGCTTTCAAGATCCAAAGCCCCAGCCAGGATGGTCCTGCAACTTTTAGGTTCAATGTCTGCCACGGTTCTCCTAGTTCCTCTGGCAAGATTGCACATGAGGATTCTTCAGTGGCTATTATCGACTCAATGGTCCTTTCAGAATCTTCCCCTCAATCACCCCATTATGATTACAGAAACGTGCAAATGGGACCTCCGCTGGTGGCTTCACCCGTCCAATCTGAATCAGGGAAGACCTTTTGTTATCCCCCCTCCGGTGGCCACCCTGACGACGGATGCCTCCCAGACAGGGTGGGGGGGGGCATTGTCTGGGCAGGTTAGTTCAGGGTTCCTGGCTTCCAGACGAAACCTTTCTCCACATCAATGTGTTGGAGATGAGGGCTGTACTTCTGTCCCTACAGGCTCTCCACAAGTTTCTCCCTCAAGGCATTATCGCTATCCACACAGACAACATGTCGGTGGTCTGGTATCTAAACAAACAAGGAGGGACCAGATCTTAACCCCTTTGCAAAGAGGCCATGAGGGTGTGGGAATGGGCTGTAGCTACCAACCGCTTCTTGGTAGCGACCCACATTCCAGGGAAATCCAATATATTGGCAGACAGATTAAGCAGGACAATTCTCTCTCCTCACGAGTGGTCCCTGAACAAACAGTAGCAGCTCAGGTTTTCAGAAGATGGGGACGTGCTGCGACCTGTTTGCAACACCACAAAACACAAAGTGCAAAAGGTTCTTCTCCTTGACTCCACATCAGGGGGAGGCAGCTATGGATGCTCTAGCACAGCCTTGGCCAACAGGGCTACTTTATGCTTTTCCTCCGGTTCCACTTCTCCCCAAAGTCATTCAGAAAGCTTCTCAATTGGGGTCCACAATGATACTAATTGCTCCGTACTGGCCTCGTCAGGTATGGTTCCCCTACCTGAAGAAACATGCGGTGGACGATCCTTGGGTTTTGGATCTAACCCTGGATCTGCTAATTCATCAGTCGGGACGACAACACCAGTCCCTTCGCACATTGAAGTTGACAGCTTGGCTCCTCCACTTCCGACTTTAGTCAGAAATCACACCTTAGACCCGGAAGTTATTCACATTTTATCTTCGGCCCACAAACCCACCACTAAGAAATTGTACCTCAGTAAGTGGAAGAGGTTTGCTATCTGGGCTCAACTCAGGGGCTTAGACCCTATCACTGCCCCGATTCCAGAGGTTTTGAAATTTTTAACATCCTTGTTTAATCAAGGATCTTCAGTCTCTACTATTAAAGTCCAACTTGCAGCCATCTCTAAATTTCATGAATTCATGGATCCACCATTGATGAGCAGCAGATTATGCAAAACTTTCATTAAAGGTGCGGGGCTGTTAAGACCCCCAGTTTTTCATCCTGCGCCTCCGTGGGATCTTGATTTGGTGCTTCGTGCCTTAACATCTTCCCCTTTCGAACCGGCTGCTACATGTGAGTTAAAATATCTGTCTTGGAAAACTGCCTTCTTAGTTGCAATTACCTCTGCAAGAAGGGTTTCAGAGCTTCAAGCCCTATCTATCAAACCACCGTACTTGATTTTTCACAAGGATAGAGTATCACTTAGGCCTAACCCATCTTTTGTCCCAAAGGTTTGTTCTAATCTCTGTCTCCAACAATCTCTAGAGCTACCAGTTTTCTTTCCAAAATTCTCCAACGAAGCAGAGTACACTCTCCATAAATTGGATGTTCACAGGCAATTGCGCTTCTATCTAGACAGGACTCAGCAAATTCAGAATCAGACCAGTTGTTTGTGTCCTTTTCAGACAATAAATTGGGTAAAACCATCACAAAAGCTACTATCTCCAAATGGATTAGAGATTGTATAACTCAGGCTTATTCCTCTTCAAATAAGCAACTTACAACATCTATCAAAGCTCACTCTACCAGAGCTATGGCTACTTCTATCGCCTTTCATTCCAAGCTCGCTATTTCTGAGATTTGTGCTGCGGCTACTTGGTCCAACCCGCACACTTTCATTTCCCACTATAAATTGGATGTGGCATCTAAAGGGCGAGCATCATTTGGTTCCACGGTACTCAGGAGTGTTTTCCAGTGAGCCACCCAGGATTCAGGTGCTAGGACGCTGTCCCATCAGTCAGAATGTAGGCGAGATAGGATCACATAACATCTTTTAGTTATGTACTCACCATAACTTCAGATGTTTGGGATCCATCTCGCACATTCCTAATACCCACCCTCCTTCCCCCGGCCTTGGAGATCAGAAGAGATTGAACGGTTTTGAGTTCTACTGTTTTATCTTGTTTCATCTGAAGATGTTATATAAGCAGTGCGTGCATGTGTGCATGTATGCGGACAAACTAGATCTGGGGGACTGGTAGTGGTGCATCCTGGGATATAGTAAGCTCAGCCAATAAGAGACTTCGCTCTTTGGCATAAGCGTGCCGAGTCGGAGCCGAGGGATCGGCTCCGAACCCATCAGTCAGAATGTAGGCGAGATGGATTCCAAACATCTGAAGTTATGGTGAGTACATAACTAAAAGTTTTCTATGCCTGGATGTAGAGATTACAGATACTACAGAAAGAGGGAGACAAAATAATCATACGGTTGGCTTCAATGTTGTGTTTGAAATGAAACAAGCTAGTAGAGTGAACAGATTATTGGTGGATGGGAAAACATTTGAAGAAATTACAACTACAAATTGCAGAGAAAGAAATTTATCAGCTCATGTAATTATTAAGGTGAGCTGGGAATTATGAAATTGGACAGTATGTGGATGGAGATGGAATCCTGGACACTAGATGAGGAGGTATGATATCAAATAGATGTAAGATATAATTAGGATAATGGTTGCCTTAAATAAAAATGCCAAGGACACACAGAAAATTCATCCTTAGGAGTGGAGGAAAACTGCTTGAATGGGTGACATTATGGCTAGAATAGGGAAAATGAGAAAAGAAAGATGCAGGAAATGAGGGCTCTACAAGATAGACTTAGGGGACTGCAGTGTGTTGAACAAGGAAACGTAGAAGCTCAGAATAAAAACAGAGCAGGACAAGTGTCCATTAGGGACAGGTTGAAAGAATATGAAGAATTAAAGATAAAAGACCAGTTGGCAAGAAAGGGAGTATGATGGTAGGTGACTGCAGGCTCTGGGGCACCTGTGCTACAGGTTTCAACTAGTTTTCATGGTTATTTTTTGCTTTCGTCTGTCACATTTACTGTATGGGGCCTTGCATCTCAACAAGAGAGAAAAGCTAGGGAACTTCTTTTGCTTTGTCTGCACTTAACATTGCCTAGTAGGTTTTAGCAGTTTTATATTGTCTCTTAGAATTTTATACAACTTTAGGTGCTTTGATCTGTTTTTGCATTACTTGTACTATTTGTATTACACCATTTTAGTAATTTATCAGCTAATGCTGCCTTGCCCGATATTGCTGTTTGCACTTTATCCATTTTGAGCTGTTCTGTTTTGTCTAAATCTGTTTTGTTCCTTTTTAATCCCTGCATTGAGTAAATTTGCTTGGCCAGGGGTGGGAGCCATCTTGGAAACAGTTCTGACTCATATAAATGAATGTTAGACTAATCATTACAGGTCGTTGGTGGCTTGCAACGCTTGGACATCAAATTTTACATAGTTTTCATTGGATCTTTTGTTTACCTCTCTTATATTTATGGCGTGGGGCCCAGCTCAGTCTTCATTCTCTAAAGTGATTGCAGAGAGCTGAGCAATGAGCCCTCACTGTTTAACTAGCTACTACATCTGTAAACCGAGAATAAAGCCAGAAAGGTACCTTTTCTCTCTCTCTGCACTTATGTTGCCTAGCTATTCTAGCTGGTTTTGCATTGACTCTTAGTATTTTATACTGTTTTAGATGTTTTGAGCTGTTTTTGCATTGCCTGTACTATTTTTATACTGCTTTAGTCATTTATCTTCTAATAATGCCTTGCCTGATATTGCTGTTTACACTTGAGCCTACCTGAGCTGTTCTGTTTCATTTGATACTGTTATGTTTCTTTTAAACCACTGCCTTGAGTAAATCTGCTTAGCCAGGGGTGGAAGTCATTTTGGAATCAGTTGTGATTCATCTGTGTGAGAGTTAGACTAATTGCTACTGGTGCTGGATGGTTTACAGCACTTGGGCATCAGATCTCACACAGTTGTCAATGGTTCTTTTGTTTTCCTCTGTTGTATGTATGGTGTGGGGTCCAGCTCAGTCTTTATCTTCCTAAAGTGACTGCAGAGAAGTGAGCAATGAGTCCTTGCTTTTTAACTAGCTACTGCATCTGAAAAGAGAAAAAAAAAAAAAAGATGGGAAAGTACTTCTTTTCTGTCTGCATGTCTGTTGCCAAACTATTCTAGCTAGTTTGAGTTGTTTATGCATTCCATGTACTATTAGTTATACCATTTACTCATTTTTGGCTAACAATATCTTTCCTAGTATTGCTGGTAGCATTTAGGCCATTTTGAGTTGTTCTGTTTTGATTAATACTTTTTGTTTCTTTTAAATTATTGACAACAGCAAATCTGCTTGGCCAAGGCTGATAACCACATTGATATCAGCTGTGATTCATCTAATCGAGAGTTAGACTAATTGCCACAAGATCTGGGTGGTTTACTGCACTTAGGCTTCAAATTTCATTTAGCCTTCATTGGTTATTTTGTTTTCTTTCTGTTGTATTTTCCTGTGTAGGACTTTGCTGGGTGCAGTGCCATGATAGTAATATTTCCATACTGGGTAGAACGCACAAGTAGTAATATTTCTGTACTGGGTAATATGCACAAGTAGTAATATTTCCATACTGGGTAGCATGCACATGCATAATCCTCTCTTGTACTACAGAAAGTGTAACTTCTTGTAACATTGATGAGTTATTTATCCTTTTCCACTTTGTCTAAACTGTATGAGATTCCTGTTAGCTGCACTGATCTGCACAGCCTGAGTACCAGTTGCACTCAGCAGTGCAGTCTTACCAGTCCAACAAACTTCCATAGCTGTTGTTATTTTCCAGCCACACTTTAGATCTTCACTTACGTTAAATCTAGCAGCAGTGGTCATAACAGAGAGTAAACACACACACACACACACACACACACACACACACCACTCTCCTCTATTGACAGCCTTATAACATTTGGAATCCTAAGGTAGGGTATAAACTTTAGCTCAGCTAGAGGCATCTTTCTCACAGGCAGCTACAAGCAGTGTACCCCCCACCCCCACCTATGCAATATCCACAAACTCTGAACTCATATGGTAATGCCATTAAAATAACTTACTAAAGTTTCCTAGGACTCTGAAAACTAGATAGCAGCCTAACCCTCAAATTTACCTCCGGGTCACAACCCAGCACCAACAGCTCATATCCAACATACAGCTCACCTTGACACTGTAGGAAATATAGACACTAACAGAGGTTACATAGCTAGCATACAGAAGCCATTAAGTCAGCAAGACCAAGCTAGTTTACCTAGCAATGTCTTGGTTATATGTGAGCCTATAGTTAGGCACACACACAGATGCTCAATCACCCAGGCTGAGCAAAGACAGAGTAATATTAGTTGCCTCTCAAGTGCCAGGATATGTAATGACACTAAAACCCTCATGTCCCTTCATGCCAGGTGCATATATGACTTGGTCATTGTACACATGGGAGTGAATGACTTAAAGACAAACCTTCTTAGATCATATGAAGAGGACATGATGGAATTTTTCGGCTTGTCAGCACTCGGCTTTTCGAGTGCCAACATTTCAACAGGGAGCTACCAAGCACTATTACCGTCATCACCAAGAATAATGCCGCAATGCAAGCAAAAAATAAGCAGCTTTAATTATTGGTTTAATTACAAGTGCTGGTGTCATTCTAGGGGAATCCAACATATATATATCACCCTGGGATAGATGGTCTACTTCTCTCTCCTCATGGAGACTTTTGCTTCCCCCTACAGTGACTTTTTAGGTAATGTCAATCTCCTCAAATTACCCACATAGCCAACCACAACCAAAACCATATAAAAGCAACACTTTTTTAATGATAGAAGCCTAAAAAGAAGCTATATTCCTTACAGGCATACCTAACCCTTGAAAATACTAATATATGCATAATTACTGAAACATGGTTTCAGAAAAGAGACAGCACCCTCACAGTTTAGATTTTTAATGTAAAACACTCCTTTAGACGCAACACCAAATTGGACATTGTGGCTGGTAGGAGAGTATTCATGTTTCTAAGAAACCATTTCACCTCCAGACTCAAAATGCAAGACAAGGACCTAGAACTCCTCTAAATTCCCAGTACCACATAGTAGCCATCTACCATATCCCCTTTAACACTGACAGACCATGAGGCATATCTGATTGAACTGAGTTCTTATTGAATATTAAGCACTGAACCTAACACTTTTCCCCTGGATGACTTTATCTATCCCTCTATTAACTGTGGAACCTACCCCACTACAAGCAAGTATATGCAGAGATTCCTGGATTTGATTAATGTCAACTGCTTGGACTAACTAGTCCAAATCCTGATGAGGGGCTCAAAATATTAAATCCATCTGTCACAAATGACAACCCCCCCCCCCCCGATGATCAGAGTCCACATAAGTCAAATCTATTCCAGCTAACAGATGACCTTATTAAATTCAAACACCTTCTTCATCTAGATGTCCACTGAAATTTTCACAGATAAATTCTATGTCTACCTCCAAGCTATTATAGAGGCCCAGTCAAATATGGTGCCAAATATATGAACAAACCCATCTGGTGGTACCCCAGTATCAATAAATTATACAACAGGAAGAAGAAACTAATAACCCTTAAAAGGAATCTCAAATAACCCATCAGCTATAGAAGACCTAGAGAAGAGCTCAAAATGATCAACAAATAATGTGCAAACAAAATCAAATCCACCAAGAGCAATTATAAATTGTAAATTGTCAGTCATACTAAGGATAACCACAAAGTTTTCTTCAGCTCTGTCAGGAACCTTGAAACAATAACCAGAAATGCTCTCAGTTAATACAAAATAATATCACATGTTCATTGCCAACATATTACTAGACAAATTCACCTCAAATCCTACCCTTTTTCTCCTCCAAATTACTCACAGCAACATTAGCATGCCTACTCCACCCCCCAATCACCACACAGCAAATCCTGAGAGCTGTCTCATAGGTTCATAGGTAGGTACTAGGCTATCTGCCTGAAGGCATTTATAAGCCTAGCCAGAATGTGTTGGCTTTCGCCGCCCCCTAAGATTAGATGCCTGTGCCTCTGTCCAGCAGAGCTAATGAAGTGATCCCCAAGGTAAACTTTCTGTTTCCCGTCCACTCATCAAGGTTTCTTTTGAAGAGTGTTAGTGAGGAGCTCTGTCTAATGTAGATTGGAATCTTGTTCCAAAGCATGGGAAGTCTCTGGGACAGGAATCTCCAAGGCTAAAAGCACTATCTCCACAGCCCTGACAGTGTGCCAAGTTGTCTTCTTGTCAGTGCGTGATATTACCTGCCTAAATCCTTATTACATCTCTTCAATCTCAGACACTCCACTGAATTTGTGACAGAAGTATAAAGATTGGCTGTAGTATCCCACTCTTCAAAGTGGGACCCACAACTGTCCCAGGCCGCTATAGACCTATCAGCGATAGCAGCCTTATTTATAAAGTACTGGAGTGCATCATTATATACTGTTTAAAGAAGGGCATATGCAGTCTTCAAAACCTAAACCCAAACCAATCTGGGTTTGTTAATGGCACAGCCAGCCTCTTAAACCTAATGGGCTGCTTTGAACAAGTCATTAAGGTATTAGATCCAGGTAATTGAGTTCACACTGATTATCTTGACTTGCCAAAGCCTTTGCTACCATTCCACATCTTCACTCATAAGCTATTCAATTAAATGTAAACCCTATGTTACCCACTGGAAAGCAAACTGACTCATTAACAGAACCCATTTTATTAGTGTTGCCGGCACACTCTCAACTAAAATAGTGGTTATCGGCAGTATCCCTTGGAGATTGACTCTGGGACAATTCTTCTTTGGTATCTACTTCTCTGATGTTAATGCAGGCATCAAAACCCTATTGCTGATGGAATTTGCCATTGCTGATGGAGTTTGCCAATGACAACAAACTCGGACCCATCACAAATGCTCCAGATGACCTACGTATTCTCCAAGAAGGCCTAACTCAATCTAAAAAAAATGATTCTTGGAACACAGTCTCAAACTAAATGCCACAAAATGTGGCAATTTGTCCTTTGGAACTCCTCACATAGGTGACACTCCACCCTGCCACCCCAAAGAAACCTGACTCCATTATTAGGGGCTTGAGCACCTTCATTAACAAAGAAATGTTCTTTGACCACCAACTGACAATTATTAGGAAATCCTTTTATACAGCAAGACTAATCACTAGGAGAATATCTTCTACAGCCAATGAAGTCATCATCTTCCACTACTACTCCCCCCCTCTCAGACCCATAATCAATATAATGACCCCTTTGGTACATATCTAGCTAGGCATATGACCCAGAGTGTGGGAGGTTGGCATACTGGTTAAGGTATTTACCTTACAGGCACAAGGTGGAGGGCTTGAGTCTCACATGGGGTAAATGGCTAGGCTTAAAATGGCCCACAAGGGCAGGTAGCTTGGTATGAACCTATAAACTATGAGCGACTGTAGGGTTTTCCTGTCAAAACAAATTCGTAGCGTGTCCTCTTGAGTTACCCTAGCTTAAAGTGCTCCCATTCTTCTCCACTTCCTACTGCCTAGTCAGAGATCTTTGCCTTTCCTTGCCTAAAGAGACTCAAAAAATGTGGGCCTATGTAACCTCCAAAAGATCTAGAAAACTAATACTACCCTAAACACCCACTCAAGAGACCTAAATTTCCACAGAAACATGTTGCTGTATAAATATCTCTTTCAGAGAACACCTCTTTTATGAAAAGACTCCCCTTATTAGTAAAGCAAAATTGTTCCATTCCCACTGTTAAGCATAATCTGGATGACTGAAAGGGCAGTCAAAAATACACCCCCTATCCCTTACAGAAATAGGGTGAAACTAGGTCACGGTCTATTATTCATTCATATCTTGGTAAATGGGTGGGATTGTTGACTATGTTACAAATGGTCCACGCATTCAACAGCCTAGTATGAACCTATGAGTCTATATAATGCAAGGCTATTAAGGATTGCATTTTAACATGCTGCCTTCAGAATGTGGAACATTACCTCTCACAATGTGAAACAAATGGGCAAACTATGGAACACTCACAAACAGCTTCCTAACAACTTCAGCAAGGAAGCTCACAGGATGCTTAAAACTGGTTACTTTATACCTAAAAATGTTCTTTTGATGAATTAATATGATTTAGTATTATTTAACAAGGATATCATATAAAAAAAATTTCTAGCCTTGAATGTGTGACATACGGTTTAGTATCAAAATGTCAAATGGAAAAATAATTTCCGTTCGACACACCGAAGAAAAACAACGAAAGTCAAAATGTATTACATAGCCCAATGAATTCAGCAGATTCGACACTGTTGCTGAACAGATTACATGATGTCCTTATAGGAGCTCAGATAAAGAAAACTCCTATACCCACACCCCCTGCTAACTATATATTCCAACTCCGAGATTGTACTACAGTGAGGAAAGGGATGAATTTCTCAAACCGCACTGTATTACGATCTCTGTACAGTACTTCAAGTTTGTATTAGCGAATGCACAGTGCATTTGCTGATATAAACTTTCGAACACAGAGATGTTCAGCGAGAAAGAAAATCGATCGTCCATATTTCGAGTTTTTCATCTGCGGAAAATCTCCATTCAGAATTTTAATAGTAAACCATGGCATACCCTGTCAAAGTGGAACTGTGAGGAACATGGACATTTTAAGATTGAAAATGAGGAACGTTTCTCATAAAGTGGTACACTTGAATGTTATGTAGTTTTACAAGACGTCTGTATTCCTTTAAAAATACTTTTGTCACACCAAAGCTCAGCAACGTCTAGATGCTCTGTCTTGAATAAAGACTGAATTCTCACTATCACTCACTCTTATGAGGCATAACATTTCAGGTATTGCATATCTTCCTCCTAGATCACCAAGAAGTGGAGGAGATGGTAGAGTTAGGAAATTAAATGAAATTCTAGGTTACTCTATGCGTGAAGGAAAATGTCAATTTACCCCTTGAAGTTAAGTAACAATTATATGTAGTGTATATGTTCACAAGCAAAAAATAAAGGAAGGAATGTAGACCCCAAAATGTAAAATACTGCTGATTGAGAAAATAACAGTCTAGGACATTTTTTTCACTTCTATTATATGGCACAAGAACAGCTGATGCCTTTCACAGAGTATACAGAAAAACAAACGAACTAAAGTTAATGCTGTCTTTCTTGGTTTGCTTTATTTACTTTTCTCTGAGATTTAGTCTGCAATTTGTTTTTAAACCCTGCATATTATTGCAGGTAACCAAATGGAGCTAAATCATATGTACACCATTTCATTACACTTTAACCAAAAAGCTATCCCCGATCACACAGCAAACTAGAACTGCCAGTTTACAGAGCATGCCTATATTTTCATTTTAAACCTTCAGGCTTTTAAATTCTGTGGATTATACCTTCTCCCTGCAGTGACTGTAAATATATATAATTCCCTTTGAATTATCACATTTTCTTATTTTATACCACTGCTTTGTTATTTACTTTGCCGACTTTGCCTATGGCCAATTTAGAATGACTAGCAATATACGGTATCTTGCTAATGAGCATAAGACACTGAAACAACAGCACTGGAAATCTAAACGATAGAGAAACAAACACTTTGGAAATACATACATTTTAAATGAAGTGAAAAGCTGCATATGGAGAAAAATAAGTATTTAGCAACAATGGACAGAAGCAAGGAGCTACAGCAGATAGAGTGCATCTTGCTCCTGAGTTTGTTGTGAGGAAGACAAGATGAGTACGCAGTCAGAAATAGATATGTTAAGAAGGAGCTGGTAAAATACTGTCAGGATACTGTTTTAAAAGTGGCTTGAAAATGCTACAGCTGGACCTTAATTAAATATCTAAATACCTTAACTAGGTGGGATTTTAAAATCTAAAGATACAGTCAGAAATATGGTGACTGAAATTAATGTGTCAACTAGAAGTATTATAAGAGTTGTGAAACTTTAGGCATCAGCATTATTTCATATGAAGGTTGTATTTCCATTTTAAATTTTGAAAAGTTATTTTAGTGCACATGGAAAGATGAGAAGAATAATTTTCATTGTCATTTTTGAAAAGTTATAAACAAAAACCAATTAAGGTGCACACTCCCACTCCTGTAATAAATTATTTGTTCTTTATTTTGGTGGTTGACTGTCGTCTGGGAGTGTGCACTTTCATTATTTTCTGTTTATAAGTAGATCAGCAATTCTCTCTTTTTTATTTTTGAAAAGTTATTTCAGAATTTGTGGAAACATAAGAATAATGATGAATTTCACTTAGCAATAAAAGATTAGAAGGAAAAGATTATAAGGTTATGCAATACTGTCATACTAATGTGTATATATATTGCATTATTTATTTTTATTTTATTTTATATTTGTTAACCGGGAAAGTCCGACTGGATACAGGTCCATTTTCAGCGGAGGCCCGGAGAGAAAAGCCCTAAGTCTACATTACTAGTGTAATTACAGTGAAATTATTACAGTGAATTATCACAAAATTTAAATTTTTTTAACAATATATACAGACAGGTACAATTTCAACTCACATACACACAGGATAGGTTGTTAGTATCTGAGAAAGAAAGAAAGAAAGGATGATTTTTTTTTTAAGTGTAACAAAAGATGTTAGCATACATAGTATCATCTTAATTTTAAATCTTTCAGTAGGAGAGAGATTTACAACATTTTAATCAGTTAGAGGATCAAAGATATAATCTTGCAATGAGGTTCACATTCATAGATTCTGTTTGTGTGGCGGTTAGTCAGGGTTTGTACAGGGACAAAGCCAATGCATTTTTAGGTATTTCTTAAGAGATGTTTTGAATTGGGATAAGGAAGGGTTATTGGTCAGTTCTGCAGGAAGAAGGTTCCAGATTTGTCTGGCAGAGTTGGAGAATAGTGATGCACCAGGTGAATTGTTGGTTTTAACAGTCTCTACTAGCACTTTGTTGGAAGAGTGAAGGCTCTTTAGGTAACTATATGGGGTGATAATGTTTTTCAGTATAGGTGTACTGTCTGGTTGTTAGAGAATTTTATGAACAACTATTAGTTGGTTATATTGCAGTTGGTTGGGTAATTCTAGCCATTCTAATGATTGAAGGTTAACACAGTGATGGATTCTATACGCTGACCCTGTGGCAAATCTAGCAATATTACTGTAGCATCTGTTCTATTTATTGATGTTTGATTTGGATAGGTTAGGAAAGATGGTTGAGACATAAGGAAGGGTTGATAGCAGATGTGTATGGGCAATAACAGTTCTAGTAGATGGGGTTAGGAATTGCTTAATCCTGTATAAAGAGCCTAGTTTTTTGTTAACTGTTTTAATAGTTTTGTCTATGTGAGCATCAAACTTAAGGTTATTGTTGATGATTACTACCAGGAGTTTAGTACTAGTTTCTGGGGAAATTATGGTGCCATTGTTGGATGTTATTGTGACAGGTCGTGAGGGGATCTTGCGAGTGGGGGAGAAGAGCAATAGTTTGGTTTTGTTTGGGTTTAGTAGTAGTCTGCAACCTGTGAGCCAGTTCTCTACTTGGTTGAAAGTGATTTGTGATAAAACCTGTCGATCTGAGGGGGAGGTGGCAGAGCAGATTAAGATGTAGTCATCTGCATACTGAATACAAGTTGCACTTGGGATGACTTTATGCAGGTCATTAATGAATAAGTTATTATACAAAATCATAATTCTGACTGCGGTGGTGGTGCTGTGGTAGCTTTGTCGCCTCACAGCAAGACGTTGTGCCGTTCGATTCTCAGATAGAGCATCTTCTGTGTGGAGACATTCGTAAATGGGCGTACCTTCGTTGAAGGTTGTGCGTCAGGGCTGGCAAACTTGGCATGTAAAAAATCTACTGCCAATCATTAGCGGACCGGAGTTCTGCTGTGGTGACCCCTAACCAGGAAAAGCCGAAAGACACAAACAAAATCACAATTCTGATATCTGGGGAAAGTTACTACACTTGCTCAGTACAGATATGTGAATTAAGAAATTGCAGTACCAATTAGCTATGACAAGCCTACAGAGAGACACAGCATATTTGTGTAGTAGAATAAGTTATTATAAAAAGTCAAAGTATTTAATCTCACCAAAATGACAATACAAACTCTTTTCTTATATTAAAAGGGAATTATGACAAAAATGCAAACTATTACAGATATTACTATGGTGAAAGATTACAGTACTGAATTACAATATGAATCAAGATGAAATACCAGTATTGTAAATAAGCTAATCTGTGCATTGATGTGAGGCAGACTTGTCATAGCTAATTGGTACTGCAATTTCTTAATTCACATATCTGTACTGAGCAAGTGTAGTAATTTTCCCCAGATATCAGAATTTTGATATCTTGTATCCGGCTGTCATAAACTAAAGCTGTGTAGTACAGCATGCTAAAATCAAGAATTATGCATAAGAGAATATCGTCTGTTGCACACATAAAATTTAACAATCTCTTCTCAGGTTAAAAAAAAGTCTGATACAGAGGCTTAGACCTTTTTTACAGCAGTACAGGTGCAGTCTGTGCTGAGTACACTTATGGCTATGCTTGGCAGCACTGATTTTAATGTCTTCTTGCTAGCTTTTATGTAATACTGCCTTACTAGGAGTGATGCTACACAAATATGCTGTGTGTCTCTGTATTTGTGTGTGTGTGTGTGTGTGTGTGTGTGTGTGTGTGTGTGTGTGTGTGTGTGTGTGTGTGTGTGTGTGTGTGTGTGTGCGTGTGTGATGTGTGTGTGTGTGTTTTTAAGTTATAAAGTGCAAATTCTTTGTTTCTTCACTGTGTTACAGTTACAGCTTACAAACCAGTCTTTACACATACATATCTGCAAAAGAACATTAAATAATTGTAATTGTTGCAAATGTCACAGCCATCCATTACATATATGAGAAATATGAGGAGTTTTCAATGTTATATATGTTACTTATAATAAAGCAAAAGGGGGACTTAATTTCTAGAAGTAACTGTCACTAAATGCCAGTTCAGTGAACTTGGCTTAACAAAATAGTCTTTTCAAATGCAGAACACTTTAGTGCTGGAAAGCTGTTTTCCAGTGTGTGTGTGTGTGTGTGTGTGTGTGTGTGCGCGCATATGTGGATCTATGTCATGTGATCAAATGCTCACTTGACTGAATCACAAATCACTGAAAAAAATGACTTGCTCATTTGACTGAATCAAAATTGCTTCTAAGCATTCTACACAACAAAAATACTATAAAAATGCTTTTTGCAGGGGTCAAGCTCCCCTTGCACTCCTGATGTTGGGGGCTCCCTCACACTCATTCTTACTTATATGCACCAACCATGTAGAAAAGAAAAAACACCACATACAGGAAATCAATGCTGGTGCAGAAACATATAAATCTACAGATCTGGGGGTATGACATGACAGAGAGACTGTGTGTGTGTGTGTGTGTGTGCAGACATAACACCACACACAGGGAATCAATGCTGGTGCAAAAACATAAAAATCTACAGATCTTGGGATATGACATGACAGAGTGTACGTGGATATGTATATGTGTGTGTGTGTGTGTGTGTGTGTGTGTGTGTGTGTGTGTGTGTGTGTGTGTGTGTGTGTGTGTGTGTGTGTGTGTGTGGACATGCATGTGTGTTTGTCTGAGGGTGAGAGTGAGTACCCAGGCCAGTACTGAAATGACATCCCATTAGTTTAGTGAAAGCCAAGTACATGGCCAAAATGTACTTTCAGAGGAGTAGGTCACTGCAGTCAGAGTTTTCTTTTGCCTCAAAATTCAGCAATGATAGAGATGATATATTAAATTCTGGAGTATAGGAAGTAGAGCTGAGTGCAAGTATGGTATAGGGGGCTTGCCCTCCACAGATAGATACAGTTTAAAAAAACTTTCAGTCTCATTTTTTGCAGTCAACACAGTTTTCAATAAAGTCATTTTAATCTTCTGCAATGGAATCAACCAAGACTGAGGTAATGAGGAGGGTGTCCTTTGTCCAAGATGCATTAGTTTTGGAGATGATTATATTCGAAGGGTATAGGGGTCTAGCTCCCTGCACGGGAAATGCCACTTCCCATAAGCAAAAGGAAAGGTATAAATTATTTGAAAATATAAGGCATGAACAATCACATTTCATGCAATTTTTAAGGGTTTACAGGACATCCATCTGATCCACCATGTTCCTGACCCAGGTCAATCATTTGACAAAGCACATGTTGAAATAAGAAAGATTAACAAAGGGTTTTTATGCTTAGACTTGTGTTTTGAATGAGTATGAGTGTGCAGATTCATTGCTTGAGGCATTATTAGAGGAGTCTTCCACGTTAGCAGTATGTTTGCTATGGATTCAGCAGCCTGTGAGACTGAAAGGTGGATTAGAGGAATGACTGAACATAAATTCTTTTTCTCAAATGTTTCTCAAGTGACTTAAGGGACTTATGTGTGTTTAGAAAGGAGCACAATCTGTGAAGGCAGTATTCACTGCACTGATTCAGGTCTGAAATCTTATGTCATGTTCTATGTACATTTATATATTTATTTAGGGTAGAGAAGTGATCAGCTCAGACCAATTTCAGTCTTAGCCCAGGAGGAAATGTAACACAATTACACTGAATAATACATTAGAGTGATACATTAACAGTGTAGTGGCAAAATGCAAGAGGAGTTATCATAAAAACATTGTAAAGAAGTAATAATAATTGACTGAGTAGAACAAACAATATATATACTATATAGAGATATTTAAGATGTTGCAAGCACAATATTGCGAACAGTAAATATTACAGAGAAAAAGATGTCGCCATAATCATGTATTTATTTGCCTGTGCACTTATCAATTTTTTCTGCCACAGCATCTTGTTACAGTGATTAGGGATGCTGCCTCTCAGTTCCCCAATATGAGGTAATAGTCTGGCTTCTGAATGCTGTTTGGGTTTAGTTTGAATATTTTATGTGAGTACTGGATTCCCTTCATTTCTAAAAACATAGCTGCTGAGGTTGTGTCTTCTCTAATAAAATACAATAAAATAATACAAATTATTTCTGGGTCTGACCTGAGAAGCTTTCTTTTCCCTTTGATCTCTTCTATTAAAATAATTAATCTTGCTACGTACGTGTAAAGGATAACAAGCATCAGCTTTAAATTCTGAACTATGAATCTCAGTTGATTGGACTACAAAATAACCTTCACTGACATTTTTCTGTTGGCCAGATTCCAAAAGACTTGCTCTCAAATTAAGTCAGTTACTCTGAGACTTGATCAAGGAGTAACTAACTTACTCCAAGAGCAAGTCTTTTAAAATCTGGCTCGCCAGTGCAAGCTTGTTTGTAGATAGGCCTTACAACGAAGTGCAAGTCACTTACATTGAGAACAAGTCTTTTGGAATTGGGCCCTGTGAGTCTAAACTACTGAAATAACTTAATTATCTTTGCCATAGCTGGCAAACCTGGACTATCTGGGGCTTTTGAACTTCCTAACAAAATATCATAACTGCCAATACTTGTAATTTTCTGCAGTTATTTCTGAATCAGAATGGATCATATGATTTGCTACTTAAGGTGTAATGCAAGTTCATTTTATGCAAATATTGTCCCTCTCTTCTTTTTGGAATAAAAGTTGCATCCTAACATTACTTCCAAATTTAGTAGCTTTTGACTTCTGATTCTGTCCTATCATCTTGCTAGAATACCTCAGCTCTGTTGTTTATATTTCTCTCACCCTGTTCTAGAAAACCCATAGACAGAATAGGAACGCTGTCATAAAATAATGCCATAATAACTCACAGCTTGATAAAAGCTCCATCAAGACAGTTTGGAAGCTCTCTTGGTGCATTATTAATGAATTAATGTATTTATTTTGTGTTTCTTAAATGACAGAGAAAAGAGATTTCAAGCAGATCTACAAATATTTGAAATGATGAATACTTTAATTTCAAAGGATTCTCTTTTAAACATCACAAACATAAAGTTTGTAGCATTTTGGAAAATGTGTGCCTAGCAAATTCTGGACTAACAAGAGAACACATTTCTCCAGCAAAAGAGAATTTTCTTCTTTTGGCTTTTTCCCCATTAGGGGTCACCACAGCAGATCACCTGTCCGCTCATGACTGGCAGTGAAGGTTTATGGTGTCGAGTTGCCAGCCTGGTGCCCAACCTTCCACGGAAGGCACACCCATGCACACACTCATGCCTAGGGCTAATTTAGAGTATCCAATCCACCTACAGCATGTCTTTGGGATGAAACCGGAGCACCCGGAGGAAACCCATGTGACCACAGGGAGGACATGCAGACTCTGCACAGAAGGTACCCCAGCTGAGGATTGAACCAGAGAACTTCTTGCTGTGAGGTGGCAAAGCTAACTGCTGCACCACCGTGGCCACCCCTCTCCAGCAAAAAAGAATATATGGTTGAAAAAAAAATTGCTGGCTGAGTTGCAGAAGCCAAACCAGCATAAACTGATAATACAAATGGTAGCTTGAGGCACAAAAAAACTTGGCGGAGATAAAACATATAGGCAGACTGTACAAAAATGTTATCCACTTCTACTTTTAAACAAATGTGTCAATGTCGCCCTTTCTTATAAATTCTACTAAAGTCTCAATGATAAACTGATAGACTTTGATCTTTTTTTCTTAATTTCATTCCCCTATATCTCAAACGTATACAGACACTCCTGTATAATGCCTCATTACCCCTTTTAGTGAAGAAGAAAAGGAATTATTGATTAATGGAATATTGCCTACTAAATCTCTTTGGCGTGTTACACACTGTTCTTCTTTACTGGGTTTCAAAAAAATTTTACATTTATTTCAAGGGTGAGTGCAAGATGTTTTTGAAAAGGTACTAATCTGTGCAATTGCCTTGGAGCCTGAATTCAGTGCAGAACAAAGTGTTTACAATGACTGGATTTGCTTTTATGGTGAAGTAGGAAAAAGTATTTTGCTTGGGTTTTACAGGAGGCATGGCATAAAGCAAAAATGAAATCACCCTCATTATGTTTTTTAAAGTGCTATCCCTGGGTAGATAAATGCCTCCCTGCTGTTCACAGAGACTTTTAAAAACCATCTTAAAAGAAGCTATCAATTTACATGTTCTTGAATGCTGCAGGCCTACATTTAGCATCACATCATGACAGTGCGATGTTATGGAAACACTGCATTCAATATTTAAAATAGCTAAAGTTCTAGTCTTCATTTTCAGACTGTTTTATCTGCTGTATCTGACAGAATCTACATATGAGCCAAGTTTCTGATTCTGTTTCCATACTGGTGCTTGCCTGTTCAGCGCCTACATACTCATCAGCAGTCCCTGGTAGCACCTCCATACATCTAACTATTACACTCTGCAGCACTCCCTGATACACAGTCTAATGAGGCTCAGTTGCACATTACTGTAAACACTTACACTACACCTTTCATTTGACATATTTTGTGATGGCATTTTTCTCTACTATTGCAGCTTAGATTGCTTGCCATGCTTATAATTCACTCTATTATCTTTTGCATGCTTTTATTGTATAACAGATATGCAGGTACAAAGCTTAAATATGAGACATTACTAATCATACATTGAGTGTCAAATACTAATGACCGATTAGTGTGATTTGTACTAAAAGATTGATATATATATATATATATATATATATATATATATATATATATATATCTATATGGTTCCCCTTCACAAAGTCAAACAGCCACAATCTCGAAATGCATATGGTCGAGACCATATGCTCGAAATTGTAAAAGCTCGACTGTGTGAATGGGGAACAGCATACAGAGCAGAATGGGAGATTTTCCTTTCCTCACTGTAGTGCGATCTCAGAGTTGGAATAAATAAGTTATATGCACAGAAGGTCACTATAGGATGTGTGAGGGCAAGCAGCTATGCGGTCATTAGTTAAACCTTCCTCATAATCAAACCACTGACGTGTGACCAGAAGGTCATTATTGCTTATGTATTCTACTATTCCTAGATATGAAGCATCTGTCCTTGCAAGTATCTGTCTTCTCAGTTTATTAGGAATTACTGTTTTGATAGTTTGAACATTAAGCTCCAGACACAGCATATTTATTTTTTGAAAGAAAAAAAAACGAGACTCAATTTCTCTTCTTAGTTATGATTTTTGATCAGACTAACACTGAACCATAACATTGGGAAAAATACTCTAAAATGTATCTCAGACCATGTACAGCCCAATGGTTTCTGGGAGCCTAGTGCCTCCAGACCCCTGACTTAATTTGATTATTTCCTCCATAGGTATGACCGTGTAGTCTTTGCCAGTTAGGGTGTGTTAAAGCACAGGTGTAGCTAGGTTGTGGCAAAGTTATCAGTCTTAAGTGCATTTTGGTATTCTAAAATGAATGTTTTTTGTATTTGCAGTCAGAAATGAAGTACTTCACTGCTTCATGTGAAGCATAAAATGTGGCAGGTGCATGTTACTAATTACAAATGTAGCAAGCAGTTTGCTACAGTTTAAAAGTATAGAATTTTGTTTAATCTTTTTTCTCTGCTCCTCAGCTCTGAAGAGTATAGCTGGGATGAAGTGGATCTGATTCTCTCCTTAGATAAGAAGCACCAGATTCAGAATTATTTTTTCTTTCAGCTTAAAGTTTGGGAGGGTGGTAGATCAGGGGGCATCACTGGCTGCCAGAATAGTTAGCTACACATCTGTCTTGAGAGGATGTGGGAAAATCCTGCAGAGTAATACAAAGCATGAGAAAACAAGAAAAAAGTAATCTGGAAGGTGTAGGAAAGCTGAAATTAATGGACTGCTGTAGTTCTATCATGTTGCAGTGATGAAGTTTGCTAATACTGTGTATCGGATGTTGTCTCAATGGACTCCTGTGGCTCAAAGGGTGTTGAATAGCAGCGATTATATTCATGGATTTTTTTAAGACTGGCTACTTTAATGTGGCACAAAGGCTTGTCAGAGTACTGCACTGTATGCCAAAACTGCCAAATGTTATACAAAGCCTTGTTGCAAGGTGTCACTGTAACTGAAAGCCAGTCTGCATAACATACGCAAGGTGTTATTGTACTGCTATAAATCCCAGGATCATATGGGGGAAGTGTACTACATTTTGAAATGCTGTTGCTTGACCTATATCTCTTTTTGGGGTGGGGTGTGTGAAATAGGTTCTGTGTACCACAGTGTCATGGCATGGCCAGTAACTTTCAAGAATAATCAAAGGTAGCAGACAACATAAGAAGAAATTTAGTGCACTTGGTCCAGCTATTGCAACCAGGCTGCAACATGTCAAGCCTACATCCTGACAGGAACCTATCCTTTCTTTAATTCACACTCAGTACCCTAATAATCAAACTTTACTAGACCAGATGCATAATCTGACGGGAACCTATCCTTTCTTTAATTCACACTCAGTACCCTAATAATCAAACTTTACTAGACCAGATGCATAATCTGACGGGAACCTATCCTTTCTTTAATTCACACTCAGTACCCTAATAATCAAACTTTACTAGACCAGATGCATAATCTGGAATGTGTAAGAACAGATTTCCTAATCTATTAAGGATTCTTTGGGGAACATATACATCCTGTTGTTCCCAAGAGAAAGCGTATGTATTTGCATATATAAAAGGGACTGATGTATTTCAGTGTGATTACAGTGCTATCCTTATTTTTAATATTTATCCTGCTATTGTTTTCTTCTCCATATTCTTGACATGTGTGCACACTTTCGTTTTCTGAACTTTATTTATTTATTCCCACCAACCAAAGGCATTGTGACTGACTAGTTAACCTAAACATTTAATACACAATGAATTTGCTTCTACCTTCATCACAACTGTGGTAGAAAACGTTAAGTGAGGCTCAGTTCACTTACCCAGTAAACAAGCAGGGAATAAACTAACAATAGGGCTGCCCAAATACACACTTAACTGAACACTCTGCCACATGAGAGCAGTTAATTTGGTCGAAACTCTCAAATGTCAACATCAGTTTTGTCAAAATGCTTTGGCCAAAAATGCAGTTGATCAATGAATGTCCGAGATTGACAGTCTATGGGGCTGAGAAATATGCCTCTTTCCAGGAATTGTGAGATCTTGGAATCAGTATCTTTTGTTTTTTACTTTTAATTTGCATGCACTGAGGATTTTCCTCGTGCATGCATTCTACACTGTTGACATTTTGATATTTGCATTGTCGACCTTTATTTATATATATATATATATATATATATATATATATATATATATATATATATGCACTGAATAAAATTAAAATGACAGAAAGGGATCACAAAAACGTCAACACAAAAAAAATATAAATTTACAGCACACAGTATATGCGCTGAAACATAACCTACGAGCATGCAAACAAATAGGCATATATTTAAAGCATATGATTGCTATACAATGTTACAAAGAAAGGTCTTATGGTTCTGTGAACCCAGAAGTAAGAAAGAGGATACTCTGTGTTGGTACTATACAAAGGACTTTGTGCATATATGAAGAGAAGCTAGAGTATGTAATTAAATAAAAGCTACAGTATGTAATCAGCTATTAATATAGCTCCAAAAGCCTGTGATGAATGATTGTCAAGCAAAGGCAGCTGTGTGCTATGGTTTGGCTCAACTATCAAAGCTTATGTATAAAGCCTAATAATGACAGGTTAACACTGCATAATCAAGTTTTCCCCTTGGAGTGTTGCTGTGCTTTCAAGCATGTAGAATTATAATATATTTGTGCTGTGAATTCATGGCGATATTAACATATCTGGTGTACACTAAGTAGCATACATGCCTCCAGCTGCAGTATTATTTATACGTTACGTTACATACTCATCTCCTAGTATTAAGTTATATGACTACTGCTAATATTGTCAGATGTCCAGTCTAATAATGTCTGCTGACGAAACATAAAATTTCCCGTGCAGTACTGCAAAGCACTGATGCACTGGACATTTATAAATCCAGTTAAGGAAACAAAGAAACTCCCCATCAACCTTTTTATCAAAATTCTCATCTATCATATCACAGAGACACTACAGATGCTTCATATCTGGCAGCATCTGGTCCTGATCATTTAAAGATGCAAAATAGTCTGTGTACCTGTACAACAAACAGCAGATCTGTGACTTTACTATGTTCAAGGTGAATCTTCTGAAAGCCATGTTTCATCAAATTCAAGCTATGACTAATAAAAAGTGCACCCTGTTCCCCTGGTTCAGTTGGGTTATACTTCTCACACATTTTACTTCCCCCTTCTAAACCAAATACATCCAACATCGCAGCAGTTAAAGATAATTTATATTTAGTTGAGGATAGCAATTTCTTAGGCTATGCTCACTGCCTGCTTGTTAAACAAACCCCCATTTTCAAACACACAGTCAAACAAATTCAGTCTGAAAACTGAATTGTCCACCCAAAACTGTCACCAAGTTCCGACAGCCTACCATCATTTATAACTGAATGTACAGAATCATTCTTTTTTATTTTCTTGTTTTATTTACTTAAATGCTGAAGGTACCCTCATGCTGGCATATTACACTAAGAGCACGTACACATGTGCAATACTCGTAATTTACTTATTTTTGTTTTCCCCTGAAAGATAAATGCCCATTGCTATCTCCAGCCATCTTCCTGATACTTCCACAGCAAACCCACCTCCGCTCACTCCCATATCCATACTTTACAGCTCAAGCTGAAGGCTTGTCTTCTGCCACTTTACCAGAAACACTTCCTCTCACTTTGGAAGACGGTATAGATCAGAGTGTGTGCATGTACCTTTAAGAAGCATTTCCAGATGTAAGCATGTGCATATAAACAGTGAGCACGTGCAGGCAGCAGTGCCATTTTGAGAGAACAGCCAGAGTGTTAACATCTATGACTACAACAGTCAGTCTGTTCATAAGTTTAAGTTTAAGTTATAAAGCCTCATTCCTGATGTGTTTGTGTTTAATAAAGCTGCTTGAACTGAACCCATGAATGTTTGTCTGTTTTAGCCTGACCAGCCAAGTGACATGGTGTTGGAACTGGGATTAAGAGAGCAACTTCTTCAAGTCATAAGGTGCAGAGTTGAAGGTGAAGACAGATTAAGGTGGTTGAATGAAACAGAGCTCAGACAAACAAAAAGGGCCAGAAATGAACTTAAGGTAACAAAAAACTGCAGAAATGATTTACTTGGCACAGAAAATGAAATGGAGCATTTGTAAGGCAAAAAACGCATTATTAATCAAATGAGTAGCACAAAATGTATTATTAATCAAACGAAAGGCACAAAACACATTTTTAATTAAACAAAATGTGCAAAACCATGATATTTGATAACACCAGCAGAGATATTCATATGGGGCTCAGAATTACCTTTAGTTTGTATAATGAGCATGTTTAAAGTAAAACGGGCACAAGAAAAACACAATGAGTATGATAAGAGATTAAAAGGGCATAATGAATACAATAAAAGGGCAAAATTAAGCTGAAAGTGCAAGGTGACTGCATGTTTTTTAGTAAAAGACCATGTCTGGGCACAATCTACTATTCGTATTGACCGAAGCCATTCAAAGCATAACTACAGGTTTTTGAAGTATCTCACAGTGTGCAAAGTGTTTGCAGAGTGTATGCTTTACTATGGTGCAATTATTTTGAAGAGTTTGCTATGTGCAAAGTACAGATAAAACCAAAGGACTGATATAGACAAAAACGGCTTCCCTAGCACACTGAGTGAATAAATACATTTAATGTTAAGCACTTTTCGTTTGATACAGTTAACAAACTTCTTCAGACAAAAGTATCATCTCACACAGGTCAAGTATATACACACCCTAATTAAAAGCTTAATTAGTACTCATTAAAAGAAAAGGAGAAATACTCACAGTTAAAGAAATACTACCATCTTCTTACAGCTTACCTAAACTCAACCATATAACTAATAAAATAGTTTAAAGGCACACACAGATGCAACATGTGGTGAACTTGGAGCCTGTTGTGGGTAACATGGATAACAATGATGTTAAACCAACTATTCAGGGCCCTATGTTCATCACTACTTACAACATTGATAGTAATGTTTGTATAAGTATTATTTGAAAGAACTGGGCCTTATTTAGAAGTGACCCAAGTGTGTTTTCTAGGGTGGGTGATCAGCTGCAAGTAATTTATAGGAAAGCTAAAAATTTAAAGGCATTTTTTGAGCAGCATCAACGTTTATCCCCTAAAACTGTCAGGATGTATAAATGTCAAGCATGTAATTATTGCAAATATATAACGGAATCCAACAGATTTAGAGTTCACGATACCCAATTTAATTTAAAATTTAGGGCGAACTGTAATTCCAAAATGATTGTTTATTTAGCCCAGTGCCAGGTTTGTCCCGCTTTCTACATTGGAAAAATGGAGAGGAGACTCCGCGATCGAATGTATGAGCATGTTTATGCTATTAATAAGAAAAAGTCAGAAAATGCATTGGCTAAGCATATATTAACTTTCCCTGAGCATAGCTTTAAATTTTTAGTGATAGATCAAATTTCTCACGATGTTAGGGGTGGCCCAGCACCCCTTAAGTTAGAAGAATTAGAGCTATTATGGCAAATAAGATTAAATGCCTACAGTTTTCCGGGCCTGAATGAATGCTGCTCTATCAGCAGCATTCTAAAACTCAAAAGCTTAAAAAGATGAAGTGAAGTTTATTCATCTATTTTAATATGGTTTTTGAATTTTTTTTTTAATGTTTTTGAATCTATGTTGGTATGTACTTATATACATTGTATTGATTTGTTTTTGTACATATTTATTTTTTCATCTTTAAACTATTTTGTTAGTTATATGGTTGAGTTTAGGTAAGCTGTTAAGAAGATGGTAGTATTTCTGTAACTGTATTTCTCCTTTTCTTTATATGAGTACTAATTAAGCTTTTCATTAGGGTGTGTATATACTTGACCTGTGTGAGATGATACTTTTGTCTGAAGAAGTTTGTTAACTGTATCAAACGAAAAGCGCTTAACATTAAATTTATTTATTCACTCAGTGTGTTCGGGAAGCCGTTTTTGTCTATATCAGTCCTTTGGTTTTATGTGTGCAAAGTACAGTTATACTGCAAAGTGCAGTTGAAGTACAGCTATTTGAAAAGTTTCTTGTGCTGTGTGCATTTATTTGCAGGGTGCTGCCATTTCAGAGTATTTCTTACACTGTGCAGAGTTATTTCACAAAGTACAGTCATTTTGAAGAGTTTTTGTGCTGTGTACAGTTTATTTGCAAACTGCATTCATCTTGAAGTGCTTCTCACTCTGAGCCCTTTTTTGCTGTGTACAGTTTATTCACAAAGTAGTCATTTTGAAGTATTCCTCACACTGATAAGGAGTGGTTTCACAAAGTACAGTGATTTCAGTGTTCCTGTGCTATGGAGATTCTGACCTCACTCTATACAAACAGCTATGAAATCAGGCAAAGCGACTAGTCATTAAAGATAAAAAAAAAACACTTCCATAATCTCAAGGACCAGCATAAACTAAACCCAAAGAAATGATGGGAGCAATCAATTCACTACTTCACCCAGGCTCAAGTAATAACTCATGCCCACACCCTGATAAAACACCCTCCGAGATAGCTTCTCTTTTTAACTCATACTTCATCACACCATAGCAAAGCTTACCACTTCCTTCCCACCTACTAGCCCCAACTCACCAAACCAACCATCATCACATTCCACAACCTCCTCTCTACCTAGCTTTTCTTTCTCACCCATACCCACATCAACTATAAAAAAAACTCCTTCAAAAACTCAAACCTTGCACTAATGCTCCAGACAATTTACCTGCAGAATTCTTACAACTATCTGCAGGCTCCATTGCTTAGCCCATCAGTATATTCCTCAACAGATCACTTCAGGAATTCCGTATACCACATATCTGGAAAAAAGCATATGTTCTCCCACTCCACAAAGGAGGCAATAACTCTGACATCTCCAACAACTGACCCATAGCTATTCTCTCATCTCTGATATATTAGAAAAATGTGTCCACAGTCAGCTGCGTAACCATTTATTTATTTATTTTTATTTTACATTTGTTAACCAGGAAAGTCCGACTTCGAATGAGCCATCTTTCAGCGGAGGCCTGGGGAGAAACACTCCAGATGCAGATTTAGTTAATAACCAACTTCCTTCCTCCAACCAACATGGTTTTAGGCCAGGTCACAGTACTAATACAGCTCTCATCTCTTTTATGGGCACAGTAAATAGGGCTTATGATGCTGGCTTCACTGTCTCCTCACTCTTCCTCGACCTCTCAAAAGCCTTTGATACTATATCCCATCCCTTAAACTCACCAATCTCTCTAATTTAGGTACCTCACCCCCAACCCAGAACTGGTTCTCAAACTATCTCACTGGTAGACAACAATCCACTAAATGGCAACAATCCTACTCACTTTATCTCAACATAACCACAGCAGAACCCCAAGGATCCATATTCGGCCCCCTTCTATTTAGCATATTCATTAATAACTTCCACAACACTCTCACTCAAGGCACCGTGATACAATATGCAGATGATTCTACAATCATTTGCACTGCTAAATCTAGTTCTAAGTTACAATTGCTAACCCAACAAGCCTTTACATCTACTGAAACTTGGATGTCGAATAACCATCTCACTCTAAACCCCAACAAGACTAAACTTCTATTATTCAGCCCCCAAAAAACTACCCCTTAACAAGAAAGAATTCTCTATCCATTCCTAGAACAATACTGTCACAGACGTTGTCTCTAACACCAAACTCTTAGGTGCCATCATTGATGAAAAGCTAACATTCGGCCTCAACATCCACAGTGACATTAAAAAAACACACCAGAAACTGGGTATCCTGTACAGACAAAACCATTTCCTCAACCCCACTGGAAAAAAGCTCTATTTCCATCCTTTCTACTACCATCCCTGTTATATGGAGCCTTTATCCTCACCAATAGCCAGCCCTCTCTGAAAACCAAACTTGACTCATGTTACAATAAGGTTGCCAAATTTGAAACAAATGCAAAATTCTCAGCGCATCACTGTTTATCTTTACGGCAACTAAATTGGCTTGAAATACCACATTATCTCACCTACCTACAGTTAACTACTGCACACAAAATTATATATAAACCATTAACTTGCCCTTCTCTTTCTTTCTTACTGTCTTTGTATCACCCAAACAGACCTCTCAGATCTGAAAAAAAACACTGCTCAAAGAAGAAAAATCTCTCAGATGGTCAAATGCTCTATTCCTTTATTGTGTCTAAACTTTGGAACACTCTCCCATCTTCAATCACCTCCATTTGTAATCCTGCTCTCTTGAGGAAGTCCCTTAGACAACATATCTCATCAGATTGGCTATGCTCATGCCAAATAACTCTGACTAAACACTGCTCCACCTACTTTAATCCACTTCTCTATGGCTTGCTGGTGTGTCAACTAACTCTCTCTACAACCAAACCCAATTGCCATACCCATTTCTTCATGCCAGGCTATCTTCAACTGTTTTCTATCTACCTCTCACCTCCATTACTTACCACCAGAGCCATCACTCTGTCTTGACAACTTCCTCTACTCACACCTCAAATCTCTAACAGTTAATAACTAAAAAATGCCATCACGTGTATATACCCTCAGTGATCTATAATCTCTAAGCTGACTTTCTCTTGCGTAAAGTCCTTTAACAATGCTAATTACTTGCATAATGTAAATGGGTAATATGTATATAAATAATCTGAACCTTTTGCTCATACCATGTCCAAGCATGTTGCTGTATAATACCTGTTAGCTCTGGTATGTATTTGTAATTTGCATCTGACTTGTTAAGTGTATGTAAAAGCTTGTTACTGTATAATATCTGCCAACTCTGGAATACAATAGTACATGTATCTACTTGTAACTTGTATGTGGAGCTTTTCTCACTGGCCGTCCACTGAAAATGGGCTCACCTAGGCCCAGTGGAACTTCCCCATAAACAAATGCAATAAATAAATAAATCTAGCAAAGTGCAGTTATTTCAAAGAGTTTGTTGTGCTACTGGGCATAATTACAAGTACTGGCATAAAGTTCTGACATATATAATTATGTGTGTATGTTCGTACATAATTTCAAGCACCTTCAATGCTGTGTGTTGCTATGGCAGAGGCATTTCGCAGACCTAGTCCACTTGTGTTTGATTATAATATAGCAGAGGACAGGAGAGTATTTGAGCAGGAATATGCTATTTTCATACAAGCAGCTTTTTCTGAGAGATGCAAATACAAGGGCATTCATTTTGCTTAACTTAGCTGGGTCAGAGGCTATTGAAAGAGAGCGTTCATTTGTGTATGCATCAGAAATGTATGCAGGAGAGGGGGGAAAACCACCATACTGTGGTACCAATTGAATCAAGGGAGGACCCTGAGTGCTTGAAATGCAAATTTAGAGAAATGTGCGACCCCCAGATAAATGTTACATTAGAGAGGCACTTATTTTATACAAGAGACCAAAAGCCAAGTGAAACGTTTGCAGCAAATATCACTGATTTGAGAACTAAGGCTAAACTGTTCAGATTTGGTGACTTGAAAGATGAGTTAAAACAGGACAGGCTTGTCTGTGGTGTTAATAGTGCTCCAGTGAGAAAGATTTTGCTTTGTGGCAGTGATTTAACATTAAGCAAAGCCATAGAGATTTGCCAAATCCATGAGCTCACAGAAAGGCACACAAGTATGCTTGCAAGTGATAAAAGCATGGTTTCAGCAGCCTCTAGAGAAAATGTAGACAGCTTGCAACACATGGCATGCAGAAGCAGGCCTAAGCACATGGAAGCTGCAACCCCTACGGGTTTTCCTGGGGAGGCCCATAGCTTTCTAGCAAGTTCCAAGACTAGCTCAGTGAAAAGAGCATGCTCAGTACAGTATAAGAGTGAGTCAGCAAAATCCAACTCAAGTATTATTGTTATCTGTTGTAATTGTGGTGCCATTCATACGTCTAAAAGAGAGAAGTGCCTAGCATTTGGTAACAATGCCACAAGTGTAAAAAATGGAATAATTTTCAAAAGTTTTGTAAATCAAGCAAAGCTCATTCAGTTATTAAGAATGGTCACTCAAAAAAGCAAGTTGATCATATAGAGAGCTGCAACCCTACTTTCTATGTAGATGGTGTATCAGTGGTCGGTGAAAAGGTTAATGCAATAGATTTGTTGGCAAAGAATGAAGTATTTTGTACTGCCCTGATCAATGGTAAGCCCATGGCACTCAAAGTAGACACTGGTTCAAAATGTAATGTAATGTCAGCAGAAATATTTGCTAAAGTGAGGACTGGTGAGAAACTTAATTCGGCCAATTGTGCAAAGCTTGTTGCTTATGGAGGAGAAGAGATTCAAACCGAAGGCTCAGCAGTGCTTTCATACTATTCGGCTGGGAACAGTTACAGCTTGCAATTTTATGTAGTCAGAAGATCTGTGCAGTCATTATTAGGTCTCAGAGACAGTTTGAAAATGAAACTGATTTCTTTTACCAAACAGATCCATCATGTAAGCACATGTCCCAGTTCCAGCTTACTGACAATATTTTCTCAGAGTATGCTGATGTTTTCGACAACAAGCTAGGCAAGCTTCCAGTTGTGTACTCCATGAAAGTAGACCCAGAGGTCAGTCCAGTGGTCAAACCAGCAAGGACAGTTCCAATAGCTATGCAGGACAAAGTCAAGGTATTTGACCCATAATGTTTAAGTTTTTGGTTTTCAGTTTTCGTACACCACATGTACAATTTAGCCAAATTTCTGAATTACTCAAGTACAGCCATATATTCAGCTCAAGAATACATATTTACTTTTATGCTGTTCCTTGCTTCTTTTTTATGATACATGGTCCTTGTGTATCTACAGAGCTGAAAACCTCTAATAAAGATGTTTTATCTTCAGAACACAATGTCACCTTTTGATGGTGACACCTGTAGCCCTATACTTTCTCCTTACTTCAGTATCTATGTTTGGGCCATACCGACAGGGATTTACACATAATTAGTACTGGGTGTCAGTGATCCTTGGCACTTATTGTAACTCTTTTCCATGTCCCTTAATGAGGGACACTGTGCTGTGCCATCCAAATATCACCACAAATAGTATGTCAGCAGAGTCTCAGCAGATTCATCTCATGTCACCTTAAACTGACAAGCCACCACTCTCATGTCACATGTTATCAGTCACCTTGCACACTAACAAATCTCTCCTTGTCATGTCCCATTCTAGCACTTACAACCCTTCATTATCATGTCAATGGCACAACATGTATCACTCTCATCTTTGGTGCAAAAGAAGGCTATGGTTTCTGTTCCCACTCCAGGTGACTGGACTGCTGACAATGTAGTGCACTATTGGGGGTGCTGCATTCTTGAGTGTGTCATCCGTCAGATGAGACATTAATCTGAGGTTCAATCTGCTTAAGCTCGTGATAGCTCAGGTGGATGTAAAAGATCCCATAGCATCTACTTCCCCTAGTAGGAGAAATACCACTTCTAGTCCCCTTAAAAAGAGTCCACTAGCATAGTGGGACTAACCCTTTCAACAAATTATAATTAAATTAATGTCCCATACTAACATTTACCTCACACACTGACAACCTTCTGACAATCATATTGCAATGCAAGTGGCTCAGCAGTTAGTACATTTGTCTTTCTTGATGAAAAATCAGAAGATTGTGGGTTCTGTTCGCACACCAGGTATTTGAATAAATTTTCCAATACGGACACCACAGTCTAGCAAAAGGGGCATACTGCACTCTTTTGAGTGTGCCATCATTTGGATGAGATGGTAAACTGAGGCCCCATCTGCTTCAGTTGGTGGTAGCTCTGGTGGATGCAAAAGATCCCATGGTACTTTTCAAAAAAGAGTAGCAGAATTTCCTTCCTGTCCTGACCAAATTTTCCCTAGCCAGTATTAATATCAGCATAGGTCTCCCTAAAATGAGGGCACTGGCCTAGTATGACTAACCTGGTCAACAAAAAATAAAAAATAAATAAATAAATAAAATCATATCCCCTTCTAGCATTCAACTCACACACTAACAATGCCCAATCCTGTGACAACAGAAGATAAAATGTACTCAACTTGGATAAAGATAGTTCCCGTAAATCAAGCACCAAAAAAAAAAAAAAAAAAAGGACTAAATAGCAAGGCTGAAGAACTAACAAACTTCAATTAGGTAAGAACTTTCACACCTTTGAGGCGCTACTTCAGACCATAGATGCAAAGAACACTTAACAAAAAACTAGGTCTTCTTTAAAGAAATAAACAGTTTTTAACCAGAGTCACAAAAGCCACCATCACCCACACACACATCTCCTGTCAACTCTCCTATACGCCTCCTCAGTAATAATCAATTTCTTACTAAGCTGGAATCCTGCTACAATAAAATTGCCAAATTTGCAACAAATACCACACATCGGTCCCATCACTGTACAGCTTTTAGACAACTAAAATGGCTAGAACTCCCTCAGCTGCTACACTATAAACAATTAACTTTTGCCCACAAAATCTTACATCAACAAGCTAAAATCCCTGCTCTCCAAAATCTTATAAAACCCTACACCACTTCTAGATCCCTCCGTTCGAGTAATAAACTCCTCTTAGACACCACCAGAGCAAACAACTCAGCTGGGGAGTCTCTATTTTCAAACTTCACTCCTAAAATATGGAATAAACTGCCTATTCCCATTACCTCCAACTGCTCTACAGTACAATTTAAAATGCTCCTAACTGCTCACTTAACAGACACTTGGCTCTGTTAATGCAACTCTCCTGGCTAACTCTAACCTTAGTATATTTACCCACATCTCGCTCATAGGTACTTTTTTATTTTCTTACTCAAACCTACGAATCCATTTTTGTTGTAACTTGTTTTTCTTCATTATTTAAATGTATATACTTTGATGTCTCTTACTATGTTAACATAACCTCTACAGATCTGTATTGCTCAACTTTGAACTATTGCTAAGTGTGAACTGCTACTGGAATTTTCTTGCATTAGTGTAACCTTTACAATGTTTATATTACTTAATATTGGAGCTTTTCTTCCCAGGCCTCTGCTGAAAAAGGATCTACGTCCAGTCGGACTTTCCCGGTAAACAATTGTAAAATAAATAAATAAATAAACATTTATATATATATATATATATATATATATATATATATATATATATATATATATATATATATATACACAGATACATAATAGCAATTTACATCATTTAAACAAATCATGTGACTTTAAAACAAGTTCAAGCTATACCCCTTCAAAACAATAATCCATCTAAGCTCTTTCTTTTCTGTTTTATTCCTAACATCCCCTAAGCATAATTCATTATGCATTAACTGTAAAACCATAAAAGTAAAAGAATGCGATGAACCATAAATATACATGTCTTTAGCCAGTGCATTCGTAGTATCAGCCTTCTGTATCCCATAGAGATGCTCACAAATTCATTCCCTTAATGACCAATTAGTCTTCCCAACAGAAAAACAGGGACAAGCCCCGGATATAGCCAAATATATCAAATTCCTGCTGGCACAATCAGTATAAAATGAAAACAAATACTGTTTACCAGTGGTAGGATGAACAAAACAACTGTCCACATTAATATTACTACAAAGAGTACAAGATCTACATGGAAACATACCAGCATGTTCAGAAAGCTTTCTAATACTCGACTTTAAACTCATTCTGATGGATCAAACTCTTATTGTAAATATATAAATAAATATCTACTCTGTAAACTTAGGATAGATATAACTACAAGTGTTGCATTTTGCTGTTGAATTTCAATTATTATTGTATAATCAGTTTCTTATCATACTATGAATGTGTATATAGTACTTCCACGGTGGTGCAGCGGTAGCGTTCTTGCCTCAGAGCAAGAGGTTCTCCCGTTCGATTCTCGGCTTGGGTTGGGAGTGCCTTCTGTGTGGAGTCTGTATGTCCTCCCCGCGGCTGAGTGGGTGTTCGAAAGACATGCGTTGAATGGGCGTGCCTTCGTTGAAGGTTGGGTGTCGGGCTGGCAACTCGCCACCATAAAAAACAACTGCCAATCATTAGCAGACCAGAGTTCCACTGTGGCGACCCCTAACCGGGAAAAGCTGAAAGACAAACAACAACTATCAATGTATATAGTGTCATTTTTCTGTAAACTGTATGTTTCTTGGAGCTTTTCTCCTCGGGTCTCCACTGAAAATGGGCCACTAACCCAGTTAACAAACGTCAATAAATAAATAAATAAATAATAGGTTCAATCTTACAAAAAAGCATACATTTGAGTGACTTCTTATTATTAATACAAAATCTAGGCCGTTCACTCAAGATCTGTTTAATCTTATCATCCACTATATGAATCAACCAATTCTTTACTACGTCAAAGATAATATTCGCATCACTTGAATAAATTAGTGATTCCCCAACACTATTAGATTTAATATTCAGATTTGAGGACTCACTCTCATAGCAAAGTGTAGAAAAATATGGTTTCACCCTATCCCTCCTAATGGAATGGACCTCCTGTATCAAACTGTCAACCTCCTTAAAGGAATAAACTCTATCAATAAAATCATTATGTGATTCTGTTAGTGCATTATCACAACTACTATTCACATTATTTAACCCTGACAATCTCAAACCTTGACTTTTAATAACATTTTTATAAACATAAGCAGGATCCATACTGCTCCTATGTAAAATGTTTCTCTTCCTACAAGGTTTCCTATACGCATTGGCATTAAAATGAGCATCCAGTGTTTTACTGATCTTAATATCTAGAAAATCTATATCAGAATAAGAAAAATTCATAGTGAATTTCAGGAATGTGTTGACTGTACCAAGATAGTCAACAAATTCAAAGAGTAATGAGGGAGACCCCCCACAAAAGGAAGTTTGTCATCAACAAATTGTTTATAGAATTGAATATATTGTGAATATATATATATATATATATATATATATATATATGTATATATATATATATATATATATATATATATATATATATATATGTATGTATATATATATATGTATATATATATATATATATATATATATATATATATATATATATATGGGACCCGGACACTTGCGCAAATTTAACTTTCACTGAAAGTCAAATTTGCACTCACACATACCCAAAATTGCTGTTCATCGAAGCACCAATTTCGGGTATGTGTGAGTGGTGTGCCGGTCGCACTGCAGTATGAGTAAGGGAATATTCCTTTACTCTACTGTAGTGCGACCTTGGAGTGAGAATATTTAAGTAGAGGGGGTGTGGGGGGGCACAGCCCTCCATGTTTGGGGGTACATTTAATTAGTGGTTTTGTTTTTTTCACAGTTTAATGGAAGCGCTTTTTCGATTAAAGCTCTTTCGTTAAACTGTGATCGGTATATATGGATTCGGACACTTGCTTTTTCGAGCAAGTGTCCTAGATCCATATATATATATATATATATATATATATATATATATATATATATATATATATACAAATAAGTGTTGTTGAGAGTACTTTGCATCATCTATGGTCTGAAGAAGTGCCTCCAAGGCTTGAAACCTTGATATCGTGCCCCATTCTACCACTCGCCTCACATACGGATAGCCACCCAATACCATGACACATGTTAGCACTCATGTCCCACACTGACAACCATCTCACTACCATGTCCCATGTTAGCATCACCTCACACAGAGCCAGCACCATTACTATCATGTGCCATGTTAGCATCACCTCACACAGAGAGAGTACCCTCACTATCATGTCCCATGTTAGTATCACCTCACATTCACAATTCCTTCACTATCACATCTCATGCTAGCACTATCCTCAGACTGACAACCCTCTCACTATCATGTCCCATGTTAGCATTCTATTTACACTGTTAACCTCCTTACTATCATATATCTTATGTTATTATCCACTTCATCTTGATAACCTTTGTCATGTCCCATGTTACACTTACCTCAGAGTGACAACCCTCTCATTATCATGTCCCATGTCACACTCACCTCACACTTTCAACCCTCTCATTATCATGTCCCATGTTGCATTCACCTCGCACTGACTACCCTCTCATTATCATGTCCCATGTTACACTTACCACAGAGTGACAACCCTCTCATTATCATGTCCCATGTTACACTCACCTCACACTGACAACCCTCTCATTATCATTTCCCATGTCACACTCACCACACACTGACAACTCTCACATTATCATGTCCCATGTCACACTCACCTCACACACTGACAACCCTCTCACTATCATGCCCCATGCTAGCACTCACTTCACACACTAGCAACCATCTCACTATCATGCCCCATGGTATCACTCACCTCACACACTGACAACTCTCTCACTATCATGCCCCATGGTATCACTCACCTCACACACTGACAAATCTCTCACTATCATGACCCATGCTATCACTCACCTCACACAATGACAACTCTCTCACTATCATGCTCCATGTTAGCACTCTCCTCACTATCATGTGTGTTGCTAGCATTTATCTCACACATTGACAATTTTTAATTTATTTATTTATTTGGGATTTGTTTACCTGCAGAGTTCAACTGAGTCATAAAGTACCCATTTTCAGTGAGGACCCTGGGAGAAAAGCTCCAGATACAAAAATTATACATAGATTATTAGAGTAAAAGACTCAAACAGATGTTATAAAAACAAAAGTCATTCACATCCACACATGGCTGATACGTAGTCGTAGGAGTAGGAGATGATTTACATTGCATAGTAATTGACATGCTTAGTAGGCTGCTGTAAGATAAGAATAGAATAGTACAGACAGTAGTGATCAGGGAGTAGGGAGAGTGAAAGGTAACAAGGGGAAGTGGAAGCAATGGGACGAGTGAGAGTAGGTGTAGAGGGAAGGATGGAAGAGAAGGTATGAGAGTAGGTGTAGAGGGAGGGATGGGGGAGAAGGTATGAGAGTAGGTGTAGAGGGAGGGATGGGGGAGAAGGTATGAGAGTAGGTGTAGAGGGAGGGATGGGGGAGAAGAGGAAGAAGAGTTAGACAGGGTAAGACAAGTACCTTAGCTGGGACTATTATAGAAGCATATCCATGTTTTGGTTAAGTATTCTTTTAAGGAGCATTTGAAAGAATGCAGGTTAAGAATAGTTTTCATGGCTAAGGGAAGGGAGTTCCCTAATTTTGCAAAAGAGTATGAATAGAGGCTTAGACCTGGGGATTTGTTGGGCTTATGGATAGTGAGGAGATGTTTTTCTTTAGATCTAAGGAGTCTATTTGGGATACAAGTATCAATTAATGGGCTAAGGGCAGGGTAGGTGAGGGAGTTGTGCATGATGTTACGTAAAGTATTAAGCTGTATGTATTGGAAGTGGAGGGGGAGCTCAAGCCAGCATAGAGAATGTAAGGCTTTACAATGGTGAGTTGGAGGGGTCGAATTTGTGGCAAATTTGGCTATTTTATTATAGCAGCTTTCAAGTTTGTTTTTTGAGGAGGTGTATAAGTTTGTTAGAACTGGGGCCTCATATAATGCTGAGGGCAACAGGAAGGTTTTGACCAGGATATTTTTAGTGGGGGTGGTGAGGAAATTTTTGCTCCTGTATAGGATGCCTAATTTTTGGTGTTTTTATACTATTTTGCATATGGAGGGTGAATTTGAGTTAATCATCAGTTATGACTCCTAGTAACCTGGGATGCTGGACCAATTCAATTTCACTGTTGTATGTGGAAAATATATTTATTGGGGTTTTTTGGTTTGTGTGTGAAAAGGAGGAGTTTTTTTTTTTTTTTTAGGGTTCAGCAGCTTTGGTGAGCTAGGCTTCTATGAATGAGAAGGCTTGCAGTGCTATATGGTGCAAGTGTGTTAGTGTATCCGATTTGCAGATGTTTGTAGAGTCATCTGCATATTGAAATAGAGAGCCTTCACAGGAAATTGTATACAGGATATTAATAAAATGGTAAATAGTAGTGGTCCAAGGATGGAACCTTGTAGTATAGCTGTGGTGGTGGGGAGATAAGGGGAGATACAGTCTTGCCATTTCACTGCCTGCTGTCTGTCAGCTAGGTAGATGGAGAACCACGGGACCGACAGGGAAGATAGACCTATACTGGATAGCTGTATCACGAGTTTGGTATGAGTGACCATATCAAATGCTTTTGATAAATCAAGAAATAGTGCAGATACTAGTTTTCCAGAGTCATGGGCTTTGTTGACAGAGTCCATAAAAGACAGTTGGGCTGTTGAGGTGCTGTGAACGGGTCTAAAGCCATGTTGAGTTTGACTAAGAAGACTATTTAGTGTGATATGGTGAAGAAGTTGCAGATGTATGCATTTTTCTACAATTTTAAAGGGGGGGGGGCAAAATTGCAATGGGACAGTAGTTTGTGATTTCAGTGGGGTTGCCTCCCTTATGTATGGGGATAATATGTGACATTTTCTTTTGGGAAGGGACATATACTTCAGCTATGGATCTATTAATTAAGATGCTAACAGGGAATGCTACTGCATCTGCAACTAGTTGTAGGTATTCTGGAGGGAGGTCGCCTACATAAGTTGAACAGCATTTTAGTTTTTGTAGTATTTTTTTTTAATTCTAGATCTGGGAATAGGCTGAAAGTTAAAAAGGGATGGTAGGGTGTTGGGGCATTAGTGTGAGATTGGTTATGTGAGAGTGAATTAAAGGATTTATTGGGGGTGGTTTGCTGTGGGTTATTAGTTAAGTTTGTTGTTAGTTTAGCTATGGATACTATGAAGGCTGTTGAGGTTGTATGTCTGGGAATGGGTTGGGATTGTTTTTACTTCCAGGATTGAGAAGTGATGATATGGAGGACCAGACTTTCTTGGGGCTGTTTTTCTGGTTGTCTTGAATGTGGGTATAGTATATTCTTTTTCTCATGGGAAAATTGTCTCTTGGCTTGATTGTGGAGTTCTCTATATAACTGTAAATTACTGTCATTTTTGTTCCTTAGCCAGGCTATCTCAGCTTTGTCTCTGTGTTTCATTAAGGTTTTGCATGATTTGGTGAGCCATGAGGCATGGTTGTTTTTTATTCATTTCTATGTAGTAGGGTAATGAATTGAGAATGTTCAGGAAAGTCTTGTTAAAATGTTCAACTGCCTCATCAAGGGGTAGTCTTTTTAAGGTGGACCAGTCGGTAACTTTTAGACAGTCAATGAATATGTCTTTGTTCAATTTTTGTAGGTTGCGTATGGTTTTGAATTTGTGCTATTCTGTGAGCTGGATGATGGTCCAATATGAAAAGGCTGGTAGGTAGTCACTTAGGGAATCAGGGAGTGTACCAGAGGAAGGGTAGTTGGTAGGATTAGAGACTAGTATCCAATCTAGGGTGGATTGCTGGGTTTTATTTCTGCTATATCTGGTTGGAGTATTCATTATTTGAGTAAAACCACACAGGTTTAGACTGTTTGCTGAGTTATGTGAGAACAGGGTCTGCCAATCAATGTTGATGTCGGCTCGGATAATAGTTTCATTTTGTATTGTTTTGGAAATCCAGGAAAGTACATTTTCCAGTATAGGAATATTTTTTTCTGGGAGGGATATATACAGCAACTTTGTAGATGCTTTCGGCTGTATTTACTTTTAGGAATGTGTTGAGGATTTCTGCTGTACCATATTTGCATGTGGTTTTAGTATACAGGGTAACAGGGAAAGTGGGAAGACTAGGGCAATATTTCCAGCTTTTTTGTGCGCTCTGTCTAACCAGATAATGCTGTAACCTAGGGGTAGGATTTTAGTATCCTTTATTCCAGGTTTTAGCCAGGTCTCTGTTATGGCAAGGATATCGGGATTGCTTAGTGTTAACCAAGTGTGAAAGGCTGCTAATTTGTTGCATATGCTTCTATGGTTAAAAGTGATAAATGCTAGAAGTTTTGTTTATGAGGTGTTGTTGTGTCCTGGGTTTGGGTGAATGTCCCCACACAAGTGTAAAGTACTAATACAATGTCTAGATAATCTAGGGGATTTGGAAACTTTGGATATATGTGTTAATTTTAGCCTAAAGTAGTTGGTAGTGAATATTTTGGGATAGGTATAGTGATAAGCGCAAGTAGTGTGTGCTAGAGGGACTGACTGGTAAGGATGATGTAACAGTTGCAGTGTATTTAATTAGTATTATATTTTGTGGAGTTGTTAGGCTAGTGAGAAGAAGAAGGAAGAGAAATGACAGGCATGAGTATAATAGCATGGTTTTAGAAGATCAGATATAGAGGAGGCTAGAGAGAAAGAAGGTAGTGAAACAGTAGTAGGAAGGTAGAGTGTAGGTAGTCATGGTGAGTGAAATAGCAAGGTGGGATAGGGTATGGATAAAGTGGTAGATGTGAGATGGTGGAGAGGGGGTAGTTAATTGAAAGACTGGAGTTTACAGTGAATTAGAGGAGGGGAGGAGGAGTTTAGAGAGCTATAAGTGTAGAGTATGTGGAGGTGGGTGGGAATTAGGGGTAATGTAGGGGAGAGGACTGAAGCCAGAGGGAAGCGAGGGCTGAACAGAGTGGGACAGTACTATCAGTGGACTTTATCAGCTAAAAACAATCAGAGAAAAACAGCAGGAGGTAAAGAAGATTCTAAAGTAAAAAAAAATGTATATCAGAAAAAGATTCTTGCTCGTGAGTGGTTGCAGCTAATTATCTTGGCATGAGCTGTGGCAGGCATAGATAGAGCTGTAGTGGTGCTGAAAGTAGGCAGGATGGTACACAACTTTGTATTAAAGTAGCAAGTTACTTTAATCCCAAATAAACTTTAAGGTAAAAAATAAAAGGGCTTGCCTAGGTCTCTGTGGAAGGGGTGTATCAATTAGGTGTGCACTCAAGACCTGACAGCCTAATGTTAGGCAAGTGACTGCTAGTTTTGTAATTGTTTTGCTTTAGGACAGATAACACATAACACAATATATACGTTCAAAGAACTAATGCATGTTATGCCGTAGAGCATACTTTTTGATAACAAAGTCCTGTGACTGCTTTTGGAGACATTGTGAAGGACTGTGGTGTAGGTTGCAGTAAGAGGTTCCTGAATTTATCAGACTACGTTCGTATCTTTGACATTGTGCTTTGGGACTGGGTAGTCATAAATGGTGAAATCTTTGCACGTACACTAGTACAGGGAGACGAAAAGGGGAAAAGTGGAGTAGGGGCAACTGAGAGGGGAGGAGATGAGCATGCAGTAGCAGAACATGGCAGAGAATCACTATCATGTCCCCTATCACTCACCTCACAGTCACAATCCCTATCATATCTCATGCTAGAACTCAGACTGACAACCCTCTCACTATCATGTCCGATGCTAGCACTCACACATTGACAATCTTCTCACTATCATGTCCCATGTGAGCACTCATCTTACACACTGGCAGCCCTTTCACTATCATGTCCGATGCTAGCACTCACACATTGACAATCTTCTCACTATCATGTCCCATGTGAGCACTCATCTCACACACTGACAGCCCTCTCACTATCATGCCCGATGCTAGCACTCACACATTGACAATCTTCTCACTTTCATGTCCCATGTGAACACTCATTTCACACACTGACAACCCTCTCACTATCATGTTTGATGCTAGCACTCACACATTGACAATCTTCTCACTTTCATGTCACATGTTAGCACTCAAGTCATCATTGATAACTCCTACTGTCCCCATGATAGCATTCATCTCACACAGTAACAACATTCTTAACTATCATGCCCCTTGCTAGCATTCACCTCATACACTGATAAATTCCTCACTATCGTGTCCCAAGTGATCACTCACGTAAAATCCGGAATCCCTTCACTATCATGTCCCATGTTAGCACTCACCTCACACTCACAATCCCTTCATTATCATGTCCCATGTTATCACACACCTCACACACTTACAGCCCTCTCACTATCATGCCTCATGTGAGCACTCACCTCACAGACTCACAAACCCCCATGTCCCATGTTATCACTCAACTCACACACTGATGGCCTTCTCACTATCATGTCCCATGTGAGAACTCACCTCACAGACTGACAAACCCCCTATCATGTCCCATGTTATCACTCACCTCACACACTGACAACCCTCTCACTATCATGTCTCATGTGTGCACTCACCTCACAGACTGACAAACCCCCTATCATGTCCCATGTTATCACTCATCTCACGCACTGACAGCCCTCTAACTATCATGCCCATGTGAGCACTCACCTCACAGACTGACAGTCCTCTCACTATCATGTCCCATGTGAGCACTCACCTTGCAGACTCAAAACCCCCCATCATGTCCATTATCACTCACCTCACATACTAACAGCCCTCTCACTATCATGTCCCATGTTATCACTCACCTCACACACTGATAGTCCTCTCACTATCATGTCCCATGTGAGCACTCACTTCACAGCCTGACAAACCCCATATCATGTCCCATGTTAGCACTCACCTCACACACTGACAGCCCTCTCACTATAATGTCCCATGTGAGCACTCATTTCACATACTGACAGCCCTCTCACTATCATGTCCCATGTTATCACTCACCTCACACACTGACAGCCCTCTCACTATCATGTCCTATGTGAGCACTCACCTCACAGACTGACAAACCCCCTATCGTGTCCCATGTTATCACTCACCTCACACACTGACAGCCTTCTCACTATCATGTCCCATGTTATCACTCACCTCAAACACTGACAGCCTTCTCGCTATCATGTCCCATGTTATCAAACACCTCACACACTTACAGCCTTCTCACTATCATGTCCCATGTGAGCACTCACCTCACAGACTGACAACCCTCTCACTATCATTTATGATGCTAGCACTCACACATTGACAGTCTTCTCACTTTCATGTCCCATGTGACCACTCATCTCACCCACTGACAACGCTTTCACTATCATGTTTGATGCTAGCACTGACTCATTGACAATCTTCTCACTTTCATGTCACGTGTTAGCACTCGAGTCATCATTGATAACCCCTACTGTCCCCCATGTTAGCACTCATCTCACACAGTAACAACACCCTTAACTATCATGCCCCTTGCTAGCATTCACCTCACACAACGATAACCTCCTCACTATCATATCCCATGTTATCACTCAACTCAAACTCGCAATCCCTTCACTATCATGTCCATGTTAACACTCACCTCACACTCACAATCCCTTTATTATCATGTCCCATTTTATCACACACCTCACACACTTACAGCCTTCTCACTATCATGTCCCATGTGAGCACTCATCTCACACACTGACAGCCCTCTCACTATCATGCCCCATGTGAGCACTCATCCCAAACACTGACAACCCTCTCACTATCAGTTATGATGCTAGCACTCACACATTGACAATCTTCTCACTTTCATGTCCCATGTGAGCACACATCTTACACACTGACAATCCTCTCACTATCATGTTCGATGCTAGCACTCACACATTGACAATCTTTTCACTTTCATGTCACATGTTAACACTCACCTCACACTCACAATCCCTTTATTATCATGTCCCATTTTATCACACACCTCACACACTTACAGCCTTCTCACTATCATGTCCCATGTGAGCACTCATCTCACACACTGACAGCCCTCTCACTATCATGCCCCATGTGAGCACTCATCCCAAACACTGACAACCCTCTCACTATCAGTTATGATGCTAGCACTCACACATTGACCATCTTCTCACTTTCATGTCCCATGTGAGCACACATCTTACACACTGACAATCCTCTCACTATCATGTTCGATGCTAGCACTCACACATTGACAATCTTCTCACTTTCATGTCACGTGTTAGCACTCGAGTCATCATTGATAACCCCTATTGTCCCCCAGGCTAGCACTCATCTCACACAGTAATAACACCCTTAACTATCATGTCCCTTGCCAGCATTCACCTCACACACTGATAACCTCCTCACTATCATGTCTCATGTTATCACTCACCTCACACACTGACAGCCCTTTCACTATCATGTCCCATGTGAGCACTCACCTCACAGACTGACAACCACCCTATGATGTCCCATGTTATCACTCACCTCACACACTGAAAGTCCTCTCACTATCATGTCCCATATGAGCACTCATCTCACACACTGACAGCCCCCTCACTATCATGTCCCATGTGAGCACTCACCTCACACACTGACAAACCCCCTATCATGTCCCATTTTATCACTCACCTCACACACTGACAGCCCTCTCACTATCATGTCCCATGTGAGCACTCATCTCACACACTGACAGCCCTCTCACTATCATGTCCCATGTTATCACTCACCTTACACACTGACAGCCCTCTCACTATCATGCCCCATGTTATCACTCACCTCACACATTGACAGCCCTCTCACTATCATATCCCATGTTATCACTCACCTCACACTCACAATCCCTTCATTATCATGTTCCATGTTGTCACTCACCTTACACACTTACAGCCCTGTCACTATCATGTCCCATGTGAGCACTCATCTCACACACTGACGGTCCTCTCACTATCATGTCCCATGTGAGCACTCACCTTGCAGACTCAAAACACCCATCATGTCCCATGTTATCACACACCTCACATACTTACAACCCTCTCACTATCATGTCCCATGTGAGCACTCACCTCACAGACTGACAAACCCCCTATCATGTTCCATGTTATCACTCATCTCACACACTGACACCCCTCTCACTATCATGTCCCATGTGAGTACTCACCTCGCAGACTGACAAACCCCCTATCATGTCCCATGTTATCACTCACCTCACACACTGACAGCCTTCTCACTATCATGTCCCATGTGAATACTCACCTCAGACACTGACAGCCCTCTCACTATCATGTCCCATGTGAGCACTCACCTCACAGACTGACAAACCTCCTATCATGTCCCATGAATGCACTCACCTCACACACTGACAAGCACTTGAAAGCATTTTAGGGGTAGGGCTGGCATAATGGTTAAGGTCTTAACCTCACAGATACAAGGTATATGGTTTGAATCTGACATCTAGTTATTAGCTATGCTTGCAATAATCTGTGGATAAATAGCCTAGTACAGGGGTGTCCAACCTTTTGGCTTGCCGGGGCTGCATTGAGTGAACAGAAATTGTCTTGGGGCCGCATATAAAATATATCATATAGTTAACTCTTTCGCTGCCGCGGGAGACCAAAGTCGACCTCCTGGCTGTACTGGAGGTGCATTCGAACAATGAATAAATGTAATAAATGCCTAATATTTGCTTCAAAATTCTGATTCTCATTCTACTTCTCTAATCTACCAGTTAACTCTAACATCTTAGTTAATATATATATATATATATATATATATATATATATATATATATATATATATATATTTTTTTTTTTTTACAAATAAACAGATATTCACTACAGCACTAGCATTTCTCACTGGGAAAACCACTCCAGCAGCCCAACTACATAAGATGTCAATTTTAGCAGTCCTACAATACTATAATCCACAAAAATAAGCCAACAAATTTTCAATAAAGTAAAGAATTCACATTACTGACTTAATAAAACAATTCTGAATAAGCTACAAGAGGGTCTCACCCAAACAAATGACTGATGCCAGAAACATGGCCTCAAGCTAAATGCTTCATCATCCCCTTTGAGGAGAGCGATGTCCCCACAAATTATCACATTAATAACAATGTTGTAAGCACGCAATCAGTTGTGAGGTGCTTGGGCACCCAGGTTGATAGAAACCTGACTTTTGACCACCACGTTGTCTCCGTTGTACGGAAAGCATTTTACATGGCCCACCTCATTAGTAAGGTTATCTCATCCAGGGACAAGGAGGTCATAACATCCCTGTATTCTTCCTTTACAAGAGCAATTATTGAGTGTAACACCCCTTTTGGCATGTGCCTCAGCAAAACACCCTGCCAAAAGAAAGACTACAACCATTTCTAACAAAAAGGTCAAAGGACTGAGTTCACTTAGTTATCCAAACAGACTAAAATGCTTAATTCTTTCCTCTGTCTCTCACTGGCCCCTATAAATTTTGTCACTGGCTTGCTTTCCAGGCTAAGAAAGATCCTGCTTAAGAGACTTTATCCACCTCAGAAGTACTGGTTATATTTAAAACGCTCACTACAAAGACCATAGCCTTCACTACAACATAAACAAGCCACTTTATATGGACAGGTAGTATAGCCTTCCTCAAACCAGATGGAAAATCCACATACTAAACTTTCCTAGCTGGATGGCTAAGATCTAATATTGGTTACTCAAGTCTACTTGCCCAAGAAGAGAGGGGCCTATTTAACTAAGAATTCTATTTGCAAAAATATATTCAGTATACATATTAAATCTCTCTCATTTACACACACAAAAGGAGCCCCTACTTGTAAAACAGCAACCTCAGTAATCACATGACACACACTCCATGAACAAAATGGTCTGGAAGTCAAAATATCTGAAAAAAAATCATAATAGAGATGGATTCATCCGTGCAATTTCCCCCCACCAAAAGGACCATCAATAAATCAACAAACAACTGCTCAGCAAAAAGTAAATCAATAAGAAATCCGTAAACTCTCTAAGATCATACTACATACTGGAGTAAACATATAACTTCCCTCCAATGTAAAGCCATTTGACATTCAGACATTTTAATTTGTGCAGAAGTTATTCACAGACTGACAGTTTACTGAGCTGTAATGCTAACCTTCACTTTTGAAAAAAACTAATTCCCAGACTTTGTCAATAGCTCAAAGTGCAGAAAGGATTATTATTTTTTATTTATTATGTATTTATTTAATTTTGGAAAACATCTTTAAAACTGTTCAATTGATCACACACACAGAAACACAGAAGTTATTGTGATAAGTAAACCACAGACTGCTGCAAGAAATCCGTCACATTAGCACTCAGTGCTTACGTCCGAATGAAGCATACCTGTCAATTCCAAAAGAATTAAATAGCTTAATAAGAAAGTTATTTGCAAGGTTACATGGCATTTTATATTGGAAATAAGCAGATATATTAAAAAAGCTCTGTTTCTCATTATGCTGAAAAGTCTTCCAAGGTAAATACAACCTTCTGATTTAGCATGGAACCATACCTCTCAACCTTAGAGCAAGAAATCTGGACAAAGCGAAAAATAAAAGTGGGAAAAAGGCCCAAAAATAGTTATGCATCACAGACACCATTGAAACAACTGTAGCTGCAAACATTATACATCATGTATAATGTTTCTATCCCATCATTGTCAGTTAAGCATTCTATGGCTCATTCAATCCTGCCTTCTTTTGCAACAAAGTAAACCATGCTTTGAAATGACAAATGCATTAAAAATAATAAAACACATTGCATCCACATCCTACAACTTACTACCTGCAAACAACCACAGAGCTTTCACTGGAACTAGGGTTGCTTATTTCCCCAGAATGACACCTCAAGTCTAATGGTATACAATCTACCAGGATCTGGACTACCTGAAATAAATTAAATCATGGCCTGCAAATTGCAAGTGCACTTTGTTTAATTAAACTACATTTCAAAGCCCACTTACTATACCTTTTCAATAACATCCCAATATCCATTTCCAGGTCACTTTACAAGACACCGGCAGTGGTAGACTTGGCATCCTCCAGATCCCTACAGGACAACACTCATACTGCTAACATTGTCCATTAAATGTAAATATCCATCCACTGTAAATGGCAAGAAGCTACGTCTTACAAAATCTACTTTTGGCATGCCTAGTACCCAAGTATCAGGTTTTGAAACAAAGAAACATATTCTCCACAGTCTGTAAGCCTCTGTCTTTAATAATCATCTACGTTTACAGCACTCCCAACACAAACACACACATACACACTAAAACCCCCAACATTTAACAAATGACATTGTGCCCACCTGATTTGCCAGTATTGATGATCCACCAAAGATAGCTTACTGTTGTCCAATCTACCACTGCTTAGAACCCACCAATGACAAAACAGTACTGGGTGCTTTTTTGTTTGTCAAAAAAAAAAACTTTATATGCTACAGTCCCACATTAGTCAATCCACTACTGACCTGTTAACCCTAGGCTGCTGTCTCATTCTTACTCCCAGGAATTTCATTACCTTGGATGACTACTTTTATTTCCTAAGCAAAAGACACAAATTGGAAGATGTTGCAAAAATCCAGACATTCTTCGAAAATCCATACAGTTGAGAGGTATGATTTCATATTCAATACAACACTTTCCCTGTCGGGAAAGCTGCAATTTAATGAAAGTGTACTTTTAATGTAGGATATATTTGTGAGCTAACTTGTTTGTGTTCAGTAGGTAGACTGATCGTCATTAGCCTCTTTGTGCATATGTCTCTCTGTCATGCACACATACACACACACTCACTCTTCTTCTACTTTCACGCACACAAACATTCTGCTTTCATGCATGCACTCACTCACTCACTCTGTACTTACCTATTAACACAGTTTAAGTGCTGTCCCTTTCAAAGGCAATGATGGCAACTCCATACACGAGTCCCTCTTCAGCGAGAACACACACTGATTCTTTGATATGAAATAATGGCGCGAACACACAGACCCTTCTTTGACACAAAAAAAATAAAAACTAGAAGGATGCTTTGGCACATGCGCACACCGATGTTAGAGTTGCAGGTCACGGGCGCGAAAAACACAACAAAAAAAGTGTTTTGGGGCGTGTGTACATCAATGTTGGAGTTAGAGGTTGAGGGCCACATGGAAGAGCTCTGAGGGCCGCAGGTTGGACACGTCTAGCCTAGTATTTGGCTAGATTATTATTTAACTGAATTGTTGAGTAACTATGCTGTAACAGGACTGCATTTCATTTTACATTGATTATTCATTTAAGGTGTGGATACTTGCACTTTTTTTTATTTTTGCTCATATAATACACTTCGTTTTATTTTGAATTTTGTTTTGCCTCAAAGTTTTTTCTTTATGGAGTTGTAAAATTTCTTTGCTAGGCTTCAGTTAGAAAACAATTCCTTTTTCATTCACTAAATGAAAAGGAATCTAGTCTAGCTAATTTGTGTGGGAAGTTAAGAAATAGGATTTCTTATTTCACTGCAAGTATTTAATTGCATTATTATTTAAATGAAGTCCTGAGTGACTCTGCTGTTACCTGACAACATTTGATTTTGCATTGATTTTTTATTTACGGTTTGGGTACTGGGATTTTCTTCATTTTTTGCACCTATATTACAGCTTGATTTATTTTGAATTCTGTTTTACCTCTAAGTTTTTTCTCTTGGAGCTTTAAAAGTTTTTGGCTATAGCAAGGACACCGGTACCCTTTTTTGGCTATAGCAAAGACACCGGTACCACAGGGTGATGGGAGTGGGTGAACACCCCCGCCACACTTTAAATCAAATCCTGAACTGTGCCCTTGGCTCCCAGCTAAGCTGCATTATTAAAAAAAAAATCACTATTGTCCTTGTCCTTGCTATAGATTCAGAAGAGAATATAACCCTTACTCCAGTGTGTGTGTGTGTGTGTGTGTGTGTGTGTGTGTGTGTGTGTGTGTGTGTTTCCACAAGTGTGCTTGAATCGAAAAGCTCACAATCACAGGTATGCGAGTGTGTGGGAATGAGTGTATGTGTATTTGTGTAAGTGCAGGTATGCAACTGCACACAAGCTATGTGTGTGTGTGTGTGTGTGTGGTGTGTGTGTGTGTGTGTGTGTGTGTGTGTGTGTGTGTGTGTGTGTGTGTGTGTGTGTGTGTGTGTGGTGTAAAATACTTCTATCTCAGAATGCATACCTCCTTATGCTTCCATCTCAGAATACATAATCTGAAGCATACCTCTTACCTGTCTCTAAATTTGCATAAGGTTCTGATTTTTATTCAAGTTTTTGTCGCGTTCCATATAAAATGTTTGATTTTCTGGCTAATCACTGAAGACTTTAAACAAGTCAGTAATGCTAGACATTATTTTTCATGTTTCTTATTGCTCGGAAAGTATGTGGATGCAAAGCCTGTTGTTCTCTTAATCTTTTTAAAGTAAATTAGAATATCATTTTTCCCTGATTTTGTGATCCATTATATTTTGGTATGTCCAGAATTCTTCAGCAAAGTTGAGAGATATGCAAGGAACAATACCTCTCAACTGTACCTAATTTTGTATAACATCTCTCTGATTTTGCCTCATATTTTTTGTATTGTTCTTGTTTTTCTGGTAAATCATAAAGGACTTCAGACAAGACAATAATGCTAGATATTATAGAATTTCATCCTTCTCAATTGTATTGAAAGTGCATACTGATGCAAAAGTTGTTGTACTATTAAGTCTTTAACTGAATTAGAGCAATATATGAACTAGATTAGAATTACTACAGTAATTATTTGATTGAAATTTAATTGACTGAATAATGACCAAGTGTTTACATATGGTGGTAGTAATGCTGCAATGTCACCTGTTAGGTATGGTGCTAGTAATGTTGTAATGTCACCTGCCTCTGTGTAAATGCATACACAGAGGCACTAGGGAGAATTAATATTGATTTCATTTTCCAGTTATGTACAGACTTATCTATAATATTGTTCATTGTGGTGTTATGTTAATGTTAATAATTGTCCAGAGTTCATTCTCCCATTATTTCTGACTATGCCCAAAATTCTTGAGTAAAGAAATTGAGAGGTATGCAGGGATCCCTTCCCACACACATTGATCATGGTGGAGGCATATTTAAAAAAAAACATAGATATTCTGCTGTGAGGAGTGTCTTATCTGGTGTCATGTTATAATTAAAAAACATTACCAACAAACTGAAAAGTTCCTAATTCCAGTCTGCTTTCTTTAGAATATTCAGAAATTAGCCTTCTGCTATGGAATACCTGTGTCTTGATCATGTGATTAAAATATACCAGTTAGGCAGACCAGTTGTATGAATTTTTCTGTAACCATCTCCTGGCTAAAAATTTAATATCATTCTCTTTTATCTGTGTGTGTGCGAGTGTGTGTGTGTGTGTGTGTGTGTGTGTGTGTGTGTGTGTGTGTGTGTGTAGGCAAATAGCACTTTTTTTTCTTTAATTAGCTTACTGAATATTGTTACCCTTTGTTGAGAAGCAGTTACATGGCTATCTGACATATTTTATTAAGTGCCTTCATCAAAGTCCTGTATGTATTTAGCTGGTGGATTTCTGCAGTCTTAAAATGTTTCCTTCTCAATAATGCATGCAAAAATTATCAGTACCTTGCCAGAGGGGCACAGTTTCCCACTAAGGAAATGTATTTTCCTGCCATAAAGCATCAATGTGAGGTAGCTAGCTGTCTCCCTATACTAAAAATATGCAGTCTGCCACTTTTGACACCCCACCTCCACACCTGCCATCATACCTCTCAACTGTACAGATTTAAGCAGAATGTCCAGATTTTTGCCTTACATTTTCGGTGCATTTTTCATAAAATTGTGGCTTTCTGGCAAATTACTGGCAAATCATTAAAGACTGAAGTTAGAAAATAATGATAGGCATTTGAGTTTTAGACTTCATACCCTTCAGAAAATCAATGCTAATGCAAAACATGTTATTCTATCAACTTTCTAAGTTTATAAGAGCAATATTTCAAAATTGTCCCTATCTGTACCACTTTTTTATGGCTTTGTCCAGATTTCTTAGTCTAAGAGGTTGAGAGGTATGCCTGCCATCAGGACCTATACTGTCCCACATTAAGTATTTTGATTTTAACAGCAAAATAAATGAAAGAAAGACATACATTAATGAAAATAAGATAACTATCCTGCCTTTGTCTAACACATGGCTAAAATCCCATGCGCCTGTTTATCTTTAAATTATTTCCACATTCCAAGGCCTCTGTAGAGACATACCTGAAGAAAGGTTATAGGAAGTTGTATACAGTCTTATACAATACAATATTCAAGCCTTGCAATTTAATTTGTGTAAAGACCCAAATGATCTCTTATGAAAGCTCAACAGGAAATGAAAAAAATGACCTTTGTCTGGGAATTGAACCCAAGGCTTCCTGCATTATGTGCAGTTGTAACTGCCACTACATCAAGAAGGAGTTCCTAGACAGTGAGGTCTGGTTTCCCCAACAGCAGTTCTCTCTTCAATTATGGAACCACCAGGACATACCAATCCTTATAGCTACCTGTATTTGTTCCTCGATGTACCCCCTCTCCTTTTAGTATTTTGTAGTGCTAACTAATAATCTAACTAGACCCATCATAACAACTTTTCACCTTCTGAAAAACTTTCGGTGTATAGGGTCAGTGGTTAATCATACTAACTCATTAACTTAAGTGCAGCCTTGCCCAACATAACTGTGTCACCCACCAGTTTAAACCCCACCATGAGTACTCAAGCCATCCTAGAATGCAGAGTCACAAATTAAGTGAAAGGTGTAAAAGTACTGCTATCTTTCCCAGTTTCCTAGGTGATCATTGCTTGGTTATAGCCACTTTGTCATGCAAAAGGGGCAGCTATCTGTTGACTAGTTATGCTACCAAAAATATTGCTAACTACAAACTAGTATTCCATCCCATTCTGCTGATGCTCACTCCTTCACTAATAGTTTGGTTATTAGATCACATAGTATATTCAAACTTTCGAAATAAGGCACTTGGGGCGATGAATGTTGAATGGCTACACATGGATGAACTCAGCCTTAAAGGGCCACTGAAGCTATCAGTGTGAAAGAAGCTAGGGTTAGCTTTTCCATGTTGTAGCTGAGATCCCACAAAGAAGGCATAGGATTTCTTGAGGGTTTAAAGTGCAAGGATTCTTTTATAAATTGCTTGACTGTGGAGTTGAAGGATAAATGTGAGGAATCCAAAGGGGAGCAGGCTGCACCAGCTGAGATATAGGTTCATAGGTAGGTACTAGGCTATCGGCCCTGGGGCCTATACAAGCCCAGCCAAAAAGGTACCCTGACTTTTGCCACCCAAGAAAATGATTTTCCTGTGCCACTGTCGAGCAGAGCCACAGAGGTGATCCCCAGGGTGAATTTCCTATTTCCCATCTAATCATCAAGATTTTTCTTGAAGAGTGCTAATGAGGAGTTTTGTTTGATATAGATAGGTAGTTTATTCCAGAGTATGGGAAGTCTCTGGGACAGGAATCTATCCCTCCAGCATGTTCTGTTTATTGTGGTGACAAGGTTTAGATCCCTAGAGCGTGTAGCTCGGAGAGATTGGGATTTCTTTAAGTGGAGCATGTCCAACAGATCTGGGTTTGACATACCTTTGTATGTTAGGCAGAGATCACCTCTGAGTAAGCGATATGCGACGGAGTAAAGCTGGAGTTTTTTGAGACATCTGTGAAGGGCATTTGTTTGAGGCCGGTAATCCTCTTTGTGAAGTATTTCTGCGGCCTTTCCAGTTGTTGTAGATGTCTTGTGAGGTACATACCAAAATGGGCGTTGTACTCTATAATGGGTCTAATGAGTGATAAGTAGAGGGGAACAATGACCTCTTTTTTTCTGGATGAGAAATCTTTTGTGATGAGATGTGCCACATAGAAGGATTTCCTGACTACTGTGGCAATGTGATTATCAAAGGAGAGACTACTGTCCACCTGTGTCCCAAGGTCTCTTATCACACTTTCAGTGTTAAGTATACTACCGCCTATGTTGTAGTTCATGGGTACAGAGTTTTTACCAAAGGGGATGACAATGCACTTTTTGGCATTGAGCTTGAGGCCATGGCTTTGACACCAGGCATCTGTCTCAGTGAGGCCCTTTTGTAGGATGTCCACATCATTAAGAGTTTTGATTATGGCTCCTAGTTTGCAGTCATCTGCGAACTTCGTTAGCCAAAGACCTTCTGTGTTAGCCTGTATTTCAGAGAAGTAGATACCAAACAGGAGAGGATCCAGGACTGAACCCTGTGGTACTCCACTTGTCACTGGTCTGAAGTCGGATTTGGAGTCTGCTACTTTCACAGTGTGGGTTCTGTCAGTGAGCCAGTTGGCAACCCATCTTGTGACATTGGAATTATAGATAAACTCACTAAACTAGGTATAAATCCCTGACTGGGGGATGGTGTCAAAAGCCTTGGCAAGATCTAGATAGGTTGTGTGAACCACCTTACCCTTGTCTACGGCTTTGGTGACTGCTTCAAAGACGTTTATCAGGTTTAGGAGACATGATCTGCTTTTTACAAACCCGAAATGGGTGGGGTCCAGAGTTTGGAGATTAGCAATGTCTTTGTTTATAAGTTCCATGATGATATGTTCCATGGCCTTGCAGACCAGGCTCATCAGGCTAATGGGGCGGCAGTTCCCGGGGTCCATGGTGGCTCCCCCTTGTGGAGTGGGATAACTGTCGCTGTGTGCCATTTAGCAGGCACAAAGCCTGAGGTGAGGCTATGATTGAACATGGTACTTAGGTGGGGTGCCAGTTCGTTCTGTAGTTCATGTAGAACACAGCCTGGGATGTTGTCTGGTCCCATGGATGCTGTGTTCTTGGCTTTGGAGAGTGTGGTTTTTACTTGTGCAGCCGTGATTACAGGAACTTTGCATTCTTCCGGTATAGAGATGGGTCCTTTAGGGGGTGAGAGGGGGGTAAAGTTAGCACTGAACCTATCTGCCAGGATTTTGGCAATATCAGTTGGGTCTGTAAATTTAGTGCCATTGTGCTGTAACTCAGAGCAGATCTGAGTGTTGCCACTGAGATTCTTGACATAGCTATAGAATGCTTTGTGTTGTCTTTAGAATCAGTGGCGATTTTGTTTTCGTAACTAGCTTTGGAGGATTTTATTAGGGATTGCAGCTTCTTACTGAGGCTGACCAGGGAGCTCCTCCACTCATGGGATTTTAGTCTCTTTTGCAACAGTTTTTTCCTTCTGTTGTACAGTTTGTTTATGGCAGGGGACCACCAGATTGGCTTCCTTTTATGGAGGATAGTGTCTTGGTTCTATTTGGCTTAGCACGATCCATGCACTCATGTAAGTGCTTATAAAGTGCAGTTGTGTAGGATTCAGTAGTCGTAACTGTATTGTCCATCTGCATGAGTGTCATGAAGTTCACCACTTCTGTCTTAAGAAGCATGAAGTTGGCTTTGGAGACATTTTTTTACCATGGTTTCCTTAATGGGGAGTGGGGGCAGGATGTGGATATCTAGGGTAATTAGCTTATGGTCAGATCGGACCAATGAGGCATTGACTTCAGGTGTGGAACACCTGTCACTCATGTTGGTAATGACTAGATCTAGAATATTGTTGCCCCTGGTGGGGGTGTGGATAAGTTGATCCAGGGCATTGGAGTTTATGAATTCCAGAAAGCATTGAGCGAAGGAGTTGGTACATGAATAGTTTTCCCAGTTAATGGTGGGGTAGTTGAAATCGCCCATTATTAGGGTGTTTGGCTGAACCCTAATATTTTCCAGTACATCAAGAAAAGAGGAGTGGGAATCCTGGGGCATGGTGGGTGATCTGCAGCAAGCTACAATTTGGAATGCAGTTTTGCCCAGAGTTAGTTGCACTTGGATAACCTCGGCTGCATTATGCTGAGCAACTAGCCTGGAGGTGTGGATATCCTTAATGAATATGGACACACCTTCGCCTTTGGTGTGCCGGTCCAGGTTACATGGCCAAAAAGTGTGGTATGAGTTATAGCCTGGTAGTGCAGATGTGCTCTCTGGAGCCTTGAACCAGGTCTCAGTCACTGCACAGATATCGATGTTCTCCATTTTAAGGAGTGCCTCGAGTGAGTGCATTTTGAGATTTAGACTTCTAGCATTGAGTAGCATCACCCTCAGTTTTTGCTTGCCTGTTCCTGTTACAGTGGTGAATTTGTCATTTGAACCTTGCCTAAAAAAGGCACTATAGGGGCGGCAAGAACCTTAGCTAGTATCCGGAATCCCAGGGGTGACAGGTGCAGGCCATCACTGGCAAAGCATCGTGGTCTGTCGACCATGTCATCCCAGTTAGACAGATACTAGATCCCTTTAGAATGGCACCAAAATCTTAGCCAATTGTTGAAGTCAGTCATTTTGTCCTTGTACTGCGGCATCATTCTGGGTGATGGCAGAATGCTACTCAGGGCTAGGGTCATACCTGCCTGGTCTACAAGATCGGAGAGCTCTTCCATGTCTCTTTTCATGTAGTCCAGGGAGGTACGTCTCAGGTCGTTCACACCAACATGGACAATGACAGAGTCATATTTGTACTTGTTGTGGAGTGGCTTGAGTGCATGGGTTATGTGGCGGATCCTGTCACCTGACAGGCAGCTGACAGTAACCTTCTCTTTGTTTAGCCTGGTGAGTGGGACATCAGTGTGCCTGACTATAGAGTCACCCATGACTAGTGTGTTGGGTACGTTGTTTTGCCTTATTGGCTGTGGTTGATTGGCACACTGAGTCTGCGGGCTATGTGTCATTTGGGTTGTGTTGGGGGGTGGAGGTTGCTTGCATTTCTGCTTTGGAGGTCTCTGTTGCTTGAGCAGATTATTATTGAGAGCCTCTGTGATTGTTTTTGTGTTTCTATGTGTGGATTTTGGTGGTGTAGATTTAGTGAGATTATGTGATGAGTGTGGTGTGGTGCAAGTGTTTACCTTCTCCTCTTGACTGTCAAGTTCAGTCTTGATTGGAGAGAGCTTACCTCCAGTTTGGCTAGATAAGTGCATCTCTCACAGGTTGTAGTGTTGGGTGGTAGGAGGAGAGGGCTGTCTGTGTACATGAGGCAATTTCTACATTGCCCCAAGATGCCCAGATTCATCAGATAGACAGGAGAGAACACTGGGAGCTGACCCTTGGACATGCCTGAATAAAAAACTATTTTCCTCTAGATAAGTGAGGAAAGTGAGTACAAGAGCTGTTTCTCTCCAAGCAAGTGAGGAAAGTAAGTACTAAAACTGTTTTCCTCTAGGTAATGAGGAAGGTTGAATGCTGTAGTAATTAGTAGGTTATTTAGTGCTTACAAGTTCTGAACAAGTGCTGATCACGAATAAGCAAATCCAAGTGCTAAAAGTAAGAATCTGTATCTGGACTAAACTAGTTACAGGAAAGGGGGAAACAAGTGCAAATGCGGCCTTTTAAATCAGAAAGTTGAGAGAGATGGAAAAACTGCCCAAACGGCCAGTAACTACAATTTCTGGGCCAGAACCACTCCTTATGTGGTAGATAGGTTACCCAGTGCTTACCACTCCCACTGATAAGCTAGAAGGCTTCCCTCCAACACAGAAAGCTTGGGGGGGCTCAGAAGCTTACATACAGTCCTGGATACAGCAAATCTGAATCTGGACTACACCAGTTACAGGAAAGGTATATATATATATATATATAAATATATATTATATATATATATATATATATATATATATATATATATATATGCAGAAAAGTAGCTAAAACAGCAATCAAAACAATTCAAATGCAGTGCAAGCTAGCACACTTGAGTATGTAGCAATGTTAGACCAAACAGTTTAAAAAATGCAATGAAATTAAAAATGACTAAATACAAGTGCAGAAGGAGTCTATTAGGTAGAATGAGGTAAAGAGATTGGACTGGGGGGAGTGTCCCAGATCAAATCTACAGTGGGGGGGGGGCAACTGCAAAAGCCTCCAAATTTAAACAACAACATAGGGAGGGTGGGCATGGGAAAACCAACACCTCCAGCAGAGATCTGAAAAACTATACAATGAAGCAAAAATAACAGTGCACAACTCTAATTTTATATCATTGCTGGCTAACTTCAGTCAAACAACAATTACCAGTACACAACTCTGAAGTGCCAGAAAAATATACTCAGCTCTGTATATCTCCAGATAGTTTGAAGAGCATTCTGTCAGGACACAGGAAGGCTCCAGCAATGATATGCTGTAAAACAGATGCAACGGATAACCCACTGTGGTCCTTGAAAGGTATCAGGCTGCAGTATTGTCTGGTTAAAGGACGGCCATCACAATGCCTGTCTTATTATGTAACTCAGAAATAGGATTCATTAGGTGCTCTGAGGCTGAAGCTGTGAAAACTTTCAGTAAGTGGTGCAGTAGGAGATATATGTAAGTATAAGCTGTATGCTTAGGTAAACTTAATCATACTTGCCAGACATTTATTTACCAGCAGTTAATGAATGTAGAGGTCTGTCAGAGTCTTTGGGGAGTATTAAGGACAGTATAGTGAGCTTGTCAGATGAAACTCTGTGTTCTCAGAAGAAGCCAGAATATTGCATCATACAAAAAATAATGGCACAGGATCACCAGAAATAAAAGCACAAATCATCAAGAAGAGTCAGATTAAGTTAGTCATTTGTGAGTGGTCACGCCATGCTGAATGCAAATCAATCAAAACAGCTGCTAGTTTATTTTATTTATTTACTAATATGCATTTTTGGCCATATTAGTCCTACAAGGCATATGGGCTTGGTCAAGGGCAAGACTCAAGGTGGTATTCATAATGACTAATGCACTTTGGTTAGGGTACTGTGCAAATTCCCCTATGCTTTTAATGACACAAATGTGTGCTTCCAGAGCAGTGGCTGCTGGGAGGTGAGCAAACAAGAAGGTGGAGGAAAAAGAAAATGAAACTTCTGTGGTGGTTAATGCAATTGATTTACCAGGTTCTGCATCAGCTTTGTAGTTTTTGGAGCATGTAATGCTGGAAAATGAAGAGGTGGTGTTATTAGAGACAGCTGAAGGTAGTTTCAGTGGTACTGTACTTGAAAGACTATTTGGAGGACCAGGAACCAAGGGAAGGTTCACGATTATCAAGGGGAGAAGTACTGGAAAAGTGCTATCCCCAAAATGAGGGAATTGTATAATTATTTGTAGAGGACAAAACCAGTAGTGTTGATCATAAATCTTGTAGTCAAGTAGAGAAGTGGTTTGTAGTTGCAGGTTAAGATGCAATCGTCTGAAGGTGCTGCAGTACAACAAAAATCAGAGGACAAATGAACTTTTTTGGAGGTTGCTGGCAAAAGAGCAGGAATTGAATTGGAAGGAAAAAAGGAAAGGCAGTTTATTTGGAAGCCAAAAGCATGACTAACACACACTAATAAACAGGTATGAAATATGGGAAATATTATCTGTACATTGGGTTTTAAAGTTCAAGGTTTGACAGCTTGAATACATTTGAGTGTTAAAAAAAATTATGAAGTGACATTTGCGACTTTTATTTCAGCACATTCATTTCTGGGTTGAAAAAATGAAAATGAGTTTCCTTGAAACAATAACATTGCTACACTTAAAATGTTCAAGGCAAAAAGAAACCAACTGTACAAATTGCTACTGCCGAGATGCATAGAGATTATTTTTGAAGAAAAATGTTATGAGATATATGATATGAAGTAATTTCTAAAGAGATAACTATGGATGGGTATGAAAGTATTTCTGGAAATTATAACTGGGGAAATGATGCCTTTATCAAATGTCATGACAATAAATGATCACAGAGGAATGATTTGTTCTTAGGTCTAACACATATCAAAGGAAACTATAAATCTTTATTCAGTTCTATCAGAAAATTAGTGAATAATGTTCAACAATGCACAGAGCTCTTCCATAACAATAATCACACATTCCAATCCCAAGAATGTAGCCAATAATATTAATAGACAGATTTAATGTTAACTCTACCCCACCTAGCTACATTGTTGCTCCCACTATTCATCTGTGCCCTGTAATCACTTTGGAATAAGTCTAAAAATCAATTTAAAAGACTAAAATGATATTTCTATGGACGAGATAACATAACAAGCTGCATTCTCATCAGTCACAAGTATGCTCTACTTGTGCTTCTATTTAAACTGTTATACCTCAACCTATCTGCCGAGTTTCTTCCTGATACCTTAAAAATGGCCACCATGACTCCTCTACAATAAGGGTGACCACTCTATAGACTCAGATAATTATAGGCCTATCAACTTCACCAGTCTTATATGCAAAACCATAGAATATATTGCATCAGAACTCATTTGTGCAGAAATGCACAACTTAATTGAACTAGATGCCATTGAGTTTGGTTTTGTGAAAGGGCAGGTCTTGTCATCTGTAAAGTCATCTGAAACTAGTAAATGTTTTTGAAAAGGTTAGAGGCTGTGGACAGTGGTCACTCAGTTCACACGGCTTATTTGACATGAGCAAGGCTTTTGACACTATCGCCAATGCTAGTATTATAGAAAGTTAGACAAACTTTATGTGAGAACCTTCGCTGCCTGCTAGATTGCCAACTTGTTATCTAACAGATCCCAAGAAGTGTAAGTTGCTGGTATCCTCTCTGAATGCAAAACTGTAACTCGGGGGGTACCACAGGGATCAATGCTAAACACCCTTTCCTGTATGGCATTTATTTTACAGACGTAAAAGCTGTATATCCAATGTTTGGTTGACCAAGTTTGCTGATGGCTGCAAGCTGGCCACTGTTATTCATTCATCCACTGTTACTAAACTGCTTCAAAATGGGATGGAATATCCTGGTGTACTGTAAATGGTCACAAGCTAAATGCAACAACAAGAAAACGTATGGCATAGTAGCATTTGGCAAAAAAATTGTTGCTATCTCATACGTTATAAAAGGTACTCAACTTCAAACACATTCGGTCATAAGAAACCTGGGTATTTATGTAGACATCTCTCTCTCATTTGATCATCATGTTTCTACCATAGTCAGGAAATCATTAGATCTGGCCCAGTTCATTTCTAGGGAATATCTTCAAGATCCAAAGAAGTCATCTTACCACTGTACTCTCCTCTTATCAGAGCCATCATCGAATGCAATACACCCTTCGTTTTGTACAAATCCATGCATATTGTCCAGGAGGAAAAGTTCCAGTGATTGTTAACCAAAAAAAATGAATAAATAAAGACCTTAAATACTTCCTCTAGCCTGACAGAGGAACACAGCTCTCCTTATACTCAGTATCCTACTGGCTGCTCTATTATTGCACTGAACTGCTGTGTGACTCGGATCTTATATGACTACATTTGATTTTGCACTGATTTACTTATTTAAGGTTTGGATACTACCACCATTCAGATAAATCTTCCTCTGGCACTACTCAAAGGTCAAACACATAGAAAAAAAAAACTACCATAATGAATTGTATTTTTAAATGTATGTATATAACTGTATATATATATTACTGTACTTTCTTACTCAAATACATTATATTTTCTGTTTTACTACTATACACTCTATATATTGTACACTTCTGTAACTTCTCATCGTACTGTGCTGTGCTATGACATACTATTGTTTGCTCTATTAATTTGTACTCATCTATGACTTTTGTATTTTTATCATATATGTGGAGCTTTTGTATTTTTTATGATTGTCATGTATGTGGAGCTTTTCTCCCCGGGTCTCTGTTGAAAACGGGCATCTGATTCCCCAGTCAGACCAACCCAGTAATCAAATATAAAATAAATAATAAAATAAATAAAATAATACTTGCATTTTTTTCTTACATTTTTGTCTTTATACTGCAGTTTGTTTTATTTCGAATTTTGTAACTTTGTTTTACCTCTAAGTCTGTTCTTCTTAGAGTTTTAAAAGTTCTTGGCTGGAGTCAGTTAGAAAACAGCTTGGTGGCTTTTTACCTGCCAGCCCCAACTATCGGTTTGACTTTGGACACACCTCTCATTCAAATCTCTTCATTCTATGGAGAGATCATTTGGGAAGGTCCCCTCCTGTCCTTCTTAAAGCTTCATATGCTTAGTGTGCATTGCAGCTCTTAGGATATTAAATCATTTTTTCATCTTACTTTTAAAATCTGCAACCTTTGGTCCAAGCCCTCCAATCATTGGAGAGCTCATATTTTGCCTCTTAGTAAGTCATCTCTGGATTAGTGCTTCTGTTTTTTTCCTGGTGAGAAAAGGAACGATATTTCTTGGAGATTTCAGATCACTGGAAAGCTTGATAACTGTTCACAGGAGTCAAATTGGAATTTGTGCTACTGTTTTGCTCCTCGTGAGAGAAAGAGCAGAGGGTTATTGGTTCTTGACATTGAGTGCCTGTGTGGGACCTTCCTGATTGGCCTGGTTGCTATTCAAGGCCTCTACCAGGAAAAGGATGTAACAAGGCTACAGACCCCTACATAATCTGGGATGAGATTGCTGATCACTAAAGAACCTATAACCTGCTTCTCATCTTGCCATTAGTGTAACTGTTTTGCTCCTGGTGAAAGAAGAAGCAAAGAAACACTGAATCCTAGAAGTGTGAAGCTGTTATGAGACCAGCACTAGTAGTAGCTAATCAGGTGAATCCCCATTACTCATCATTCCTGACAAGGCTAAGCAGTACTGCTTTCTTTTCAACAAATACTGCTTAGCTACAGTCTAACCTAACTTCACAGTATCTCCCTAAATACTTCATCGGTAAATCATCACAGTCTGCTATCGTAGCTTCCCCTCAAGTGTTTGGCAGGGCCCCCTATAGACACAGGCACCTTGAGTTGACATTGTCCCTGTAAAAGTACCCTGTAATTTTCACAAAAGACAACTAGTCTGCAGAGTGACAAGCACTGCCCCCAGAATAGCAAAACAGATACTTGTGACTTTATATTCTCATAGAAACCATCTAATCCATAAAAAAGGGGGTTGTTGCCATGTTAACTATGAACCTGCGCACTATGTTGTCATGTTGATGGATATGGGCTTCTTGAAGCAATGCAGAAATTGCCTTATGCTCACTGACACCAGCTAATTCTCAGACTGATAGGTATGGAAGAGATGTATTTACACAATGTCACTGGAAGAAAAGCTCTCAGTTTAATTTCTCCAAGTCCTTTCGGGTTTCCAATAACATGAAGGGAATGAACCATATTCCTAAGTCAGGGTATGAGTTAATGAAATTAGTATTGCTTCAGTCTTTGATGTTAGGCAAAGATACTCTGCTCAGCACATTCATTTTGCCCAGAATTGCCTCCTGTAATTCATAGCCAGAAACATGTGTGGGTAACACGTCTAAATATGAGTGTAAATTTTATTACACCCATTGCTCCTACTACAACTGGAACCATCTGGGTAACCTTCTTCCACATTGCTCTCATTTCTGCCTGTAAATCCTGTAATTTTAAGACTTTGTGTTTCTGTGTATGTAAGACACTGTAATCATTGGGGGTACCAGTTTCAATGAACAATGCTACTTTTGTCTTCTTTTAGGATAATAGGAGGTTACTAGACTAATGGCACTGGGGCCCTTCCAAGCCTAGCCAAGAGTTTATCCCCCCCCCCCAAAAAAAAAACTTCAGTCAGCACCTGTCACCTGTGTCAATGAGGGACACAGGTGGAACCCCTGGGACAAATTTGTGGTTTCCCAGCCACTCATCATGGTTGTGCTTGAACAGGGTTAGCCAGGTGATCTGTTTGACATGTATTGGAAGTCTATTCCAGAGATGGGGCAGCCTCTGGGAGACAAACCTGTCTTCCAGCAGGTTTTGTTGATGTTGCATATTAGATTCAGGCCTTTTGAGTGGGTAGTGCATGAGACATTAGACTTACCGATATGGATCATCTCTAATAGGGTAGGGTCCGAGATTGCCTTGTAGGCGAGGCACAGATCACCTCTGAGCAATCTGTACGATACAGAGTAGAGTGATAGTGATCTGAGCCTGTCTGCACAGGACAGGTGTTGGAGGCCATGGATTCTCTTTGTGAGGTATTTCAGTGGCCTTTCCAGTTGGTGCAGATGTTTGGAGAGGTACATCCCAAACGGGGTGTTATGCTCAATTACTGGTCAAATGAGAGAGGAGTATAAAGAGGTAATAACCTCCTTTTTTCTGAATGCAATTCCTTTACTTATGAGATGAACCAAGCAAAAGGCTTTTCTGACCACTGCCGCTATATGATGGTCGAATGTGACAGTGCTATCAACCTGAGTGCCCATGTATCTCACCACAGGTTGTGTGCTTAGGGGGTTGCCGTTGATGTGGTAATCAATAGGGGTCATGTTTTTGCTGAATGATATGATGATACATTTTTTTGCAAGTAGCTTGAGGCCATGACTTTAGCACCAGTCATTAGTTGCTGTGAGACTCTCTTGCAGTATGTTAACATCATTTGAGGAGTCAATGACAGCACCCAACTTACAGTCGTCTGCAAACTTGGTCAGCCACAAGCCTTTTTTCTATGCCTGGACCTCTGAGAAATAGATGCCAAACAGTAGGGGGTCCCAGGATAGATCCCCGAGGAACTCCACTAGTGTCAGGTCTGCTATCAGAGCTGGAGGTGCCTATTTTGACTTTGAGCACCCTGTCGGTGAGCCAGTTGGCCACCCACCTGATAAGTTGTGTTAGATTTTCGATGATGCCCGAGTGGGGGATTGTGTCAAAGGCCTTGACCAAGTCAAGGTAAGATGTATGTACTGACTTTCCTTCATCCAGGGCCTTAGTGACAGTCTCTAAGAAGTCAACCAAGTTCAACAGACAAGATCTGCCCTTGATGAATCCGAACTGGGTGGGGTCAAGTGCTTGGAGATTGCCTATGTCCTTGTTTATGTGATCCATAATAATACACTCCATGGCTTTACAGATCAGACTTGGCAAACTAATGGGGTGATAGTTTCCAGGGACAGTAGTGGCACCACGTTTGTGCAAGGGGATGACAATGGCAGTTCTCCACTCTCCTGGAGTGAAGCCAGTACTTAGGCTGTAGTTGAATAGGGTGCTCAATGGCAAACCCAGTTCTTGCTGGAGATGGTGCAGAATACATCCTGGGATACTATCAGGTCCCATGGAAACCGTGTTCTTTGCCTTAGATAGGGTCTGTAATACTTGATCTACGGAGATGTGAGGTGCAGGACAAGTACTAGAGATATTGAAAGGGACAGGGGGATGAAGTTTGCACTGAACCTATCTGCTAGCAAGTTGGCCAAGTCAACAGAATCAGTGTAAGTGCTACTGTTAAGTACTAATTCAGAACAAACGTGGGCTTTGCCACTGAGGTTCCTGACATAACTGAAGAAGACTTTATTATTTCCATTTGTTTTGGAGGCTAGTTTTGATTCATAATTGGTGTTGGAGGTTTTCACTAGTGATCTAATTTGCTTGTTAAGGCTAGGGAGGGAGTTTTTCTAATTTGGAATTTGTTCCCTTTTTACCCTTGGGCAACAGTTTCTTCCTTTTGTTGTACTGCCTGTTAATAGAGGATGTCCACTAAACAGGTTTGTGTTTCCTTGAGGAGCAGGTTTTAGTTCTATTGGGTATGGTTGAGTCCATGCAGTTGTAAAGATGTTTGTATACTGCATTGGCATACTGTTCAGCATAGTTGTCTGCATCCTCTGAGGAAGGCGGTGGTGTGAAGCCAAAGATGCCCTCCCTTAGGATGTTGTAGTCAGCTTTTGAAAAGTTTTTTAGCTTGATTATGGCTGGGGGGATTGGGTGGGAGAGAAACCTTGAATGAGACAGTCCAATGATCTGATCTCAACAGGGAAGAACATACTATGGGAGTGGTGCAGCGGTCACCCATGTTGGTAAGAACCAAGTGCAAAACGTTATCTCCCCTTGTGGGGGATGAGACGAGCTGGTCTAGTGCGTTAGAACTGATGAAGTCGAGGAATCATTGAGAGAGTGCATTAGTTCAAGAATAGTTCACCCAGTCTATGGTGGGGTAGTTGAAGTCACCAAGGATCAGGGTGTTAGGGGGTACGTTGATGGAGTCAAATAGATCCAGGTATTTTTTTTTTCTTTGGGGTTGTGTCTTGGAAAAATTGCAAGTTGGCATAGGTGAATGGCCATCTTTAAAAAACAAACTCTTATTTATTTATATTTATTTATTCGAGTTTGGTGACCGGGAAAGTACACTGGGCTCGAGAGCCCATCTTCAGTGGAGGCCCGGGGAGAAAAGCTCCACAATACAAAGTTAGCATTACATAGAGAATTACAAGAAAAATATTTGCATTGAAATCAACAGGTAGTATTACAGTCAAAACAGGTATCTTAAAAAAAGAAACCCTGCTGATTTTAAAGTATGGTACTTTGGAGCCTCAGGGACTCAACAAAGAATGTAATTGGAAATATGTGATTTGAATTGTATGCTTAATTGATTAATTGCTTTGTGCAATATGCTGTATATAAGCAAACAGTATTTTGTAGTGTTTTTACTTTTGGAAGGCTGTGCAAGCCGAGGCACTAAGTGTTTCATTAAATTTGCTTACTTCTTGAATCGGTGGTCTTGGTGGTATTTTATTATTTCATAATTAGTCCGAGAATTGCCCCTCAGTTTCCCTTCAAGGAATGTTAATTTAAAAGACATTATGGACAGAGTTTTTACTTTTCAAGGTCAGGGGGGGGGGGCAGAGGAATGTTACTAATGTATTTTCTGCACCACGTTACCTTCCTACCTTAAAAGAAATGGTATTTAACTTTGAAAAAAAGTTGTTAAAATTTAAAAGTTTACAAATTGAAAATGAGTATTTCTGTGAATGTCTTAAACAAAAAATTGTTCCTCGGGGACTTAGGATGTATAAGTTTCCCTTTGGAGTGAATTACACCTGGGAAACATTTTAGGATTTTATTGTTTTTTTTTTTTTTTGACAAGTGTGGGTTTGAATAGATGCTAAAATGATTCACTAATATGAATCTGTTCTGGAAGCCCTGGGTAATGAAGTGGATACACTGAGTCAAGCTATTACAAATGATTCATTATTTGAAGAGTATGAGTATTTGTCTACTCAAGCCCTGTTGAGAGTAGACAAAAAAAGTAAGATTTTAAAAAGATGAAAAAACTAGACAGGAACTTTAAACAATATCAAGACAGTAGGG